>NW_027077986.1:0-270000 GCF_963930625.1 Muntiacus reevesi | reverse complement strand
CTGGTCGGGGGTGGCGTCGGCTGGTCTCCCAGCTGCAGGGCCTGTCCCGGTTTTTCCCATCAGTTTCAACAGTGACGTTCACCCCACATTGTGAGTCGTCTAGATTTCTCACTGACACCCCTGTTAGGGAGTGGCTTTTTAGAGAGATAGGGAAGGTCACTTGGGGGATGTTAGTCATGAGAGAAAATAAGGGCTCAGGTGGGATTGCAGATGTCATCCAGGGGGTAAATAGAGACAGTTGTTGCTGGTACCAAGACATGAAGTTTTTTTTCCCCCTTTCCCCAAAAGGCCATATTACGACCACATGGGGGCGCTGAGTAACAGCCCATAGCTCGGCTGGAAGGGTGGGCCTTTGATAGTGATACCCTGGGATGGGTTGGACATACCCCCAACCTTTGTCATTAATGCAGATGCAGCCCGGGCTGCTTAGGTTCAGTTGAGAAGCAGTGTGGTTTGCAAGTGAACATGCCTCGTTTAGGGAGAGATCAATAGCCATACAGGGAGATATGATTAGAAAGAGGAAGAACATCATATGATGCATTTTACTTATCTGAGGCAGGATTGATGGGGTTCTGCTTGAACAAGAGCCTGAGATCTTCAACAGGTTCACAGGAATAGCTGTCCTCTGGCTTTGGAGTCTCAGTTTCTCTCTCCCCCTCCTGTAGGCCATAGGGTTTTATTCTAGAATTGTGGACCCAGGCAGATAGACCCTTCACTTTTACAGCAGTTGAAGTCACTAGAACAACCTGATATGGCCCTGTCCATTTCTCGGACAGCTGGTTTGGACTCCCTTTTTCTTGCCAGGTCTTTACTGATACTTGATCCCCTGGCTTTACCTGGGGATTTTTCAAGTCTTCCTGTGGTTTGTTCTCCATACCATTGGAGTTCTTGCTGAAACTTTCCCAGGTCAATTATATGTTTTAAGAGTGTATTGGCATCCTCGTCAAAAAACAAATCAGAAGTTTAGAATGGTCGTCCATACATCATTTCATAAGGACTTAACAATAGTGGCCGTTTGGGGGATGTCCGTAGCCTCATGAGGGCTATGGGCAGCATATGTGTCCACTTATTATGTGTTTCTGACATAGCTTAGCCAGAGCCCTTTTAAGAGTCTGGTTGGCTCTCTCTACCTTTCCTGAAGCTTGAGGCCTCCAGGTTGAGCGGAGGTGGTATTTTATGCCTAAGCCTGTGGCTAGGTTCTGGGGTATCATGGCTGTAAGTTAGGGCCCGTTGTCACTCTGAAGTGACCGAGGCAGCCCAAACCTAGGCACTATCTCCTTCAGCAGAGCTTTACAGACTTCTGTAGCTCTCTCTGTCTCAGTAGGAAACGCTTCGATCCATCCTGTGAATGTGTCAATAAAGACTAGCAAGTAAGAAAACCCTTGGGTCTTGGGCATGTCTGTAAATTCTACTTGCCAGTCCACTCCTGGGTATGATCCCCGATGAAGGACAGGTGTAATTAGAGGAGGTCTGGTTTTTGGGTTATTTTTTAGACAGGTGTCACAATTTTGTGTGACCTGTTTAACAACCTTAGCTAACTGGGGATGGGAGAGAATAGGCTTAAGCAAGATTTCTAGATTATCTTTTCCAAAATGGGCGCTCTTATGTAAGGAGTTAGTAATGTTTTAAACCTGAGAATCAGGGAGTATTATTTGGGCCTGATCAGGCTGAAACCACCCATGTGACCCAATCTCCCAGCCCCGCTCAGCATATCGGGAATGTCCCCCTGGGGTAAAATCTGGAGTCAGGGTTTCCTTGGGGAAAAGGGGGCAGATAGCAGTGGCAGAGGTAGCTTCCCCGGCAGCTCGTCCTGCCTCTTGATCAGCTTTCCTATTTCCCTGAGCCTCTTTTTCTTGCCCCTTTTGGTGACTCTTGCAGTGGATGACAGCTAATTTTGCAGGAAGTTTGACTGCCTCCAGGAGCCTGAGAATGAGCTCTTTATGTTTAATAGCAGAGCTTCGGGCACTGAGCATCCCTCTTTCTTTCCAAATTGCTGCACGGGCATGCAGAATGAGGAAAGCATACTTAGAGTCCATACACACATTAATCCTCTTTCCTTCTCCTAACTCCAAAGCACTTGTCAGGGCAAAAAGTTCAGCTTTCTGGGCTGAGGTGTCTGGGGGAAGAGACCCACTTTCCTTAGTTACTTCCAGGCTCACTACAGCATATCCTGCTTTCCTCTCTCCCTTTTCTTCAAAACTGCTGCCATCTGTGTGCCAGTTTTCCTCTGGGTCAGATAAAGGTGTCTCTGATAGGTCCCGGCGAGAAGAGTATAACTCGTCTGTGATTTGTATGCATTGGTGATCCAGAGGGGAGGTAGGGGGATCTGGCAGTAAGGTTGCTGGATTTAAAGTCTGGCAGACCCTCAACTTTATTTCTGGAGTGTCAAGGAGGAGGGCTTGGTATTGGGTCATCCTTCCCCCTGTCATCCACCTGTCCCCTTTCGTTTCCAAGACTGCTTGCACCCGGTGAGGCGTATACACTGTGGTGGGCTGACCCAGGGTCAGCTTAGATGCCTCCTTAACCATAAGAGCGATGACTGCTACTGCCCGGAGGCAAGTGGGCCACCCTCTGGCCACCTCATCTAGTTATTTTGAGAGATAAGCCACAGGTTGTCATACGGGCCCCATCATCTGCTCTAAAACCCCAAGAGCAGTTCCTGTCCTTCCAGAAACATAGAGTCTAAAAGGCTTCTCCAGGTTGGGGAGGCCTAAAGCTGGGGCTGTAGTGATGGACTCTTTTAGGGCATTAAAGGCCACCTTGCAGGTCTCATGCCAGTCGAGTGGCTCTTCCTCTTTCCCCCTTAAATTTTCATATAGGGGTCTGGCCAGATTGCCATAATTAGGAATCCAGATCCTGCAAAACCCGGTCCTTCCTAAAAATCCCCTAAGCTGTTGTTTTGTTTGGGGGTACGGGGTATTTAAGATGAGGGATCTCCCCTCGGGGTCAGGCATTCTTTTTCTCTCCGTAATTATAAATCCAAGATATTTTACTTGGGTTAATCTAATCTGAGCCTACTTGGAGGATACTCGATAACCCTTTTCATACAGGAAAGTTAGCGTTTTAAATAGTGTCGATTTGAGAGCTGGTAAAATCTGGCCTAGCTATGAGCAAGTCATCCACATACTGTATTAGACTACTGTTTGTTAAAGTTAATTCCCTTAGTTCTCTCCCCGAGGAAGTCCCGAAGATATGAGGGCTGTCCCTAAACCCTTGGGGTAGTCGAGTCCAGTCGAGAGTTGTATGGTCTCTCTTGTTTCCAAGTCCCGCCACTCAAAAGCAAAGAGTTTTTGGGATTCAGGATGGAGAGGAATGCAAAAGACAGCATATTGAAGGTCCAAGACTGAGAAGTACTTGGCATTTCCTGGGACTTGGGATAGGAGGGTATATGGGTTTGGGACTATGGGGTGGATGGGAACCACAGCTTCATTAACAGCTCTTAGATCCTGGACGAATCGGTAAGATCCATCTGGTTTTTGAACGGGCAAGATTGGGGTGTTGCAGGGGGACTCACAGCTGATTCGAGTTCCAGTATCTCGGTATTTGTTAACTAATGGTTTAAGACCCTCAAGAGCTACTGGTTTTAAGGGATATTGTCTTTTCCAGGGCTAGGGAGCATTTGGTCTCAGAGAAATCTTTACTGGTGGAACATTTATGGCTAAACCAGGGCTGGAGACATCCCACACCTGGGGATTGACCTCATCTAGACAAGGGACAGACTCCTCCTTTTCTACCTCTGACTGTAAATATTCAGACATAGGCAAAGAAAATTATCGACTTCTACCTTTGTGTCCCCAAGTCACTCTGGTTTGGAGGAGAAAGTTTTATCCTCACCATGGAAAATTTGGAAGCTGTTAACATGAAAAATTTAAAGAGTCACGCAGAGGCTAGTCACTCTAAGCTAACCCCTAAGACATTTATTGACTGATTTCTAGCTTCTCTTCTTTAAACTTTTTTATCTACAGTAATCCTGTGTTTTCCTTTTAGTTAAGGATTCATTTTTAGACTATCCTGACTCTTCCACTACGTTCCAGTTTTGGGTCTGATTCACTTACAGATGTGCCAAGTGCTTCCTGAATACTATAGAACACATTTTATGTTTAAAATACTTCCATGCTTATGTAGTGAGTCAATGATTTTAAGTTTATTTGTTACACATTTCAATGTAAATGTCAATGTGTGAACTAACATAATCACGACTTGGAAAAGTTGGCTTTTTTTTGCTGTGTGTTTGATCTCCTCACCCACCCAAAGGTCATGGAGAGGTCTATTGTTTTTCTAAAATGGTTATAGTGTTGTTTATTTTCTGGTAATTGAATTAGGGTTGAGTTGCAAAGCTTGTGTTTCTTTTCATTTCATTCCATCTGTTCGGGTTTCTTTCTCTCTCCTGAGTCAGACACTAATTTCCCATTGGTTGTCCAGTTACCAAGGTTGGTGTCCATGCATCCGTGCTGGTCTCTCCATACATGTCCGGGTGTCCTGTGAAACACTAAGCTTAATTTATTTGGAAATGACCTAGCTGTTCAATACACTGTCATCACTCAGTTGAGCAGAGGGAGAGAAATTCAAGTGACAAAACTCCAGAGAAGCTAGTGTCAGAGCGTCCAGGCGTGGCATGCGTGCAGGGGGTTGGGGGGAGGGGGGCGGGGAGCGGAGCGCGGAGATCTCAGGTGTCCTCCCACCCTGGGCCTCTCCAGGCTCGCCGCTGCTCAGTGGCCTCCCCCCGCCCCCATCGCTTTGGCTGCTCAGGGCCGGGTGGTCTCTGCAGCTGCCCGGCATCCTGCCCGAGGCCACCCCTGCCCACACGCTGTCTTCCAGTCTCTCTCTGAACGCTCGACTCTTTCTGCCTCTGTCTCACCTGGCTTGGGTGCGTGCGAGTGCCTGTCCGTGTGCCTGGCTGTCGCTCGTCCGCTCTCTCAGGAAGGTCCTGTGCTGGGCCCGTGGCGTGGGGGCAGGGCGGGCCTTGGTTTGGGTACAGGGAGGGGCTGAGGCACTCCAGGGGGTTTGCACAGCCGGCAGGATGGGCGCCTGGGGCCCCGGCTGGGCTGCCCCTAAGCCTGCAGGAGGCTCCGGGGACCGCGGCCCCGGGCTGAAGCCCCGATCTTCCGGAGCCACGTGACCCTGAGCTGCGAACGGGATGGTGGGGGGCGGGGGGTGGGGGGCTACCGAGACCTCCTCCCCGCTCAAGCCACCCCCCTCCCCAACCGCCGCCAGAGATCCCACAGCATCGCCAGGCCCCTCGGGTTCCGAGAAGCGCCCCGGGCCGGGCCAGGCGCGTGCTGGCCGGGTGTGGCGTCGGCTGGTCTCCCAGCTGCAGGGCCTGTCCCGGTTTTTCCAATCAGTTTCAACAGTGACGGTCACCCCACATTGTGAGTCGTCTAGATTTCTCACTGACACCCCTGTTAGGGAGTGGCTTTTTAGAGAGATAGGGAAGGTCACTTGGGGGATGTTAGTCATGAGAGAAAATAAGGGCTCAGGTGGGATTGCAGATGTCATCCAGGGGGTAAATAGAGACAGATGTTGCTGGTACCAAGACATGAAGTTTTTTTTTCCCCCTTTCCCCAAAAGGCCATATTACGACCACATGGGGGCGCTGAGTAACAGCCCATAGCTCGGCTGGAAGGGTGGGCCTTTGATAGTGATACCCTGGGATGGGTTGGACATACCCCCAACCTTTGTCATTAATGCAGATGCAGCCCGGGCTGCTTAGGTTCAGTTGAGAAGCAGTGTGGTTTGCAAGTGAACATGCCTCGTTTAGGGAGAGATCAATAGCCATACAGGGAGATATGATTAGAAAGAGGAAGAACATCATATGATGCATTTTACTTATCTGAGGCAGGATTGATGGGGTTCTGCTTGAACAAGAGCCTGAGATCTTCAACAGGTTCACAGGAATAGCTGTCCTCTGGCTTTGGAGTCTCAGTTTCTGTCTCCACCTCCTGTAGGCTATAGGGTTTTATTCTAGAATTGTGGACCCAGGCAGATAGACCCTTCACTTTTATAGCAGTTGAAGTCACTAGAACAACCTGATATGGCCCTGTCCATTTCTCGGACAGCTGGTTTGGACTCCCTTTTTCTTGCCAGGTCTTTACTGATACTTGATCCCCTGGCTTTACCTGGGGATTTTTCAAGTCTTCCTGTGGTTTGTTCTCCATACCGTTGGAGTTCTTGCTGAAACCTTCCCAGGTCAATTATATGTTTTAAGAGTGTATTGGCATCCTCGTCAGGAAACAAATCAGAAGTTAAGAATGGTCGTCCATACATCATTTCATAAGGACTTAACAATAGTGGCCGTTTGGGGGATGTCCGTATCCTCATGAGGGCTATGGGCAGCATATGTGTCCACTTAGTATGTGTTTCTGACATAGCTTAGCCAGAGCCCTTTTAAGAGTCTGGTTGGCTCTCTCTACCTTTCCTGAAGCTTGAGGCCTCCAGGATGAGCGGAGCTGGAATTTAATGCCTAAGCATGTGGCTAGGTTCTGGGGTATCGTGGCTGTAATTTAGGGCCCGTTGTCACTCTGAAGTGACCGAGGCAGCCCAAACGTAGGCACTATCTCCTTCAGCAGAGCTTTACAGACTTCTGTAGCTCTCTCAGTCTCAGTAGGGAACGCTTCGATCCATCCTGTGAATGTGTCAATAAAGACTAGCAAGTAAGAAAACCCTTGGTCTTGGGCATGGCTGTAAATTCTACTTGCCAGTCTCCTCCTGGGTATGATCCCCGATGTTGGACAGGTATAATTAGAGGAAGTCTGGTTTTTGGGTTATTTTTTAGACAGGTGTCACAATTTTGTGTGACCTGTTTAACAACCTTAGCTAACTGGGGATGGGAGAGAATAGGCTTAAGCAAGATTTCTAGATTATCTTTTCCAAAATGGGCGCTCTTATGTAAGGAGTTAGTAATGTTTTAAACCTGAGAATCAGGGAGTATTATTTGGGCCTGATCAGGCTGAAACCACCCATGTGACCCAATCTCCCAGCCCCGCTCAGCATATCGGGAATGTCCCCCTGGGGTAAAATCTGGAGTCAGGGTTTCCTTGGGGAAAAGGGGGCAGATAGCAGTGGCAGAGGTAGCTTCCCCAGCAGCTCGTCCTGCCTCTTGATCAGCTTTCCTATTTCCCTGAGCCTCTTTTTCTTGCCCCTTTTGGTGACTCTTGCAGTGGATGACAGCTAATTTTGCAGGAAGTTTGACTGCCTCCAGGAGCCTGAGAATGAGCTCTTTGTGTTTAATAGCAGAGCTTCGGGCACTGAGCATCCCTCTTTCTTTCCAAATTGCTGCACGGGCATGCAGAATGAGGAAAGCATACTTAGAGTCCATACACACATTAATCCTCTTTCCTTCTCCTAACTCCAAAGCTCTTGTCAGGGAAAAATTTCAGCTTTCTGGGCTGAGGTGTCTGGGGAAAGAGACCCACTTTCCTTAGTTGCTTCCAGGCTCACTACAGCATATCCTGCTTTCCTCTCTCCCTTTTCTACAAAACTGCTACCATCTGTGTGCCAGTTTTCCTCTGGGTCAGATAAAGGTGTCTCTGATAGGTCCCGGCGAGAAGAGTATAACTCGTCTGTGATTTGTATGCATTGGTGATCCAGAGGGGAGGTAGGGGGATCTGGCAGTAAGGTTGCTGGATTTAAAGTCTGGCAGACCCTCAACTTTATTTCTTGAGTGTCAAGGAGGAGGGCTTGGTATTGGGTGATCCTTCCCCCTGTCATTCACCTGTCCCCTTTCGTTTCCAAGACTGCTTGCACCCGGTGTGGCGTATACACTGTGGTGGGCTGACCCAGGGTCAGCTTAGATGCCTCCTTAACCATGAGAGCGGTGGCTCCTACTGCCCGGAGGCAAGTGGGCCGCCCTCTGGCCACCTCATCTAGTTATTTTGAGAGATAAGCCACAGGTTGTAATACGGGCCCCATCATCTGCCCTAACACCCCAAGTGCAGTTCCTGTCCTTCCAGAAACATAGAGTCTAAAAGGCTTCTCCAGGTTGGGGAGGCCTAAACCTGGGGCTGTAGTGATGGACTCTTTTAGGGCATTAAAGGCCACCTTGCAGGTCTCATGCCAGTCGAGTGTCTCTTCCTCTCTTCCTCTTTCCCCCTTAAATTCTCATATAGGGGTCTGGCCAGATTGCCATAATTTGGAATCCAGATCCTGCAAAACCCGGTCCTTCCTAAAAATCCCCTAAGCTGTTGTTTTGTTTGGGGGTACGGGTATTTAAGATGAGGGATCTCCCCTCGGGGTCAGGCATTCTTTTTCTCTCCGTAATTATAAATCCAAGGTATTTTACTTGGGTTAAGCTAATCTGAGCCTACTTGGGGGATACTCGATAACCCTTTTCATACAGGAAAGTTAGCGTTTTAAATAGTGTCCATTTGAGAGCTGGTAAAATCTGGCCTAGCTATGAGCAAGTCATCCACATACTGTATTAGACTACTGTTTGTTAAAGTTAATTCCCTTTGTTCTCTCCCCGAGGAAGTCCCGAAGATATGAGGGCTGTCCCTAAACCCTTGGGGTAGTCGAATTCAGTCGAAAGTTGTATGGACTCTCTTGTTTCCAAGTCCCGCCACTCAAAAGCAAAGAGTTTTTGGGATTCAGGATGGAGAGGAATGCAAAAGAAAGCACCTTGAAGGTCCAAGACTGAGAAGTACTTGGGATTTCCTGGGACTTGGGATAGGAGGGTATATGGGTTTTGGACTATGGGGTGGATGGCAACCACAGCTTCATTAACAGCTCTTAGATCCTGGACGAATCGGTAAGATCCATCTGGTTTTTGAACGGGCAAGATTGGGGTGTTGCAGGGGGACTCACAGCTGATTCGAGTTCCAGTATCTCGGTATTTGTTAACTAATGGTTAAAGACCCTCAAGATGTACTGGTTCTAAGGGATATTGACTTTTCCAGGGCTAGGGAGCATTTGGTCTCAGAGAAATCTTTACTGGTGGAACATTTATGGCTAAACCAGGGCTGGAGACATCCCACACCTGGGGATTGACATCATCTAGACAAGGGACAGACTCCTCCTTTTCTACCTCTGACTGTAAATATTCAGACAGAGGCAAAGAAAATTATCGACTTCTACCTTTGTGTCCCCAAGTCACTCTGGTTTGGAGGCGAAAGTATTATTCTCAAAATGGAAAATTTGGAAGCTGCAAACATGAAAAATTTAAAGAGTCACGCAGAGGCTAGTCACTCTAAGCTAACCCCTAAGACATTTATTGACTGATTTCTAGCTTCTCTTCTTTAACATTTTTTATCTACAGTAATCCTGTGTGTCCTTTTTGGTTAGGGATTCACTTTTAGACTATCCTGACTCTTCCACTACGTTCCAGTTTTGGGTCTGATACATTTAGAGATGTGCCAAGTGCTTCCTGAATACTATAGAACATATTTTATATTTAAAATACTTCCATGCTTATGTAGTGATTCAATGATTTTAAGTTTATTTGTTACACATTTCAATGTAAAAGTCAATGTGTGAACTAACATATTCACGACTTGGAAAAGTTGGCTTTTTTTTGGTATGTGTTTGAAATCCTCACCGGACCAAAGGTCATGGAGAGGTCTATTGTTTTTCTAAAATGGTTATAGTGTTGTTTATTTTCTGGTAATTGAATTAGGGTGTGAGTTGCAAAGCCCGTGTTTCTGTTCATTTCATTCCATCTGTTCGGGTTTCTTTCTCTCTCCTGAGTCAGACAGTAATTTCCCATTGGTTGTCCAGTTACCAAGGTTGGTGTCCATGCATCCGTGCTGGTCTCTCCATACATGTCCGGGTGTCCTGTGAAACACTAAGCTTTATTTATTTGGAAAAGACCTAGCTGTTCAATACAGTGTCATCACTTAGTTGAGCAGAGGGAGAGAAATTCAAGTGACAAAACTCCAGAGAAGCTAGTGTCAGAGCGCCCAGGCGTGGCATGCGTGCAGGGGGTTGGGGGGAAGGGGGCGGGGCGCGGAGCGAGGAGATCTCAGGTGTCCTCCCACCCTGGGCCGCTCCAGGCCCGCCGCTGCTCAGTGGCCTCCCCCCGACACCATCACTTTGGCTGCTCAGGGAGGGTGGTCTCTGCAGCTGCCCGGCATCCTGCCCGAAGCCCCCACCTGCCCACACGCTGTCTTCCAGTCTCTCTCTGAACACTCGACTCTTTCTGCCTCTGTCTCACCTGGCGTCGTGCGTGCGAGTGCCTGGCCGTGTGCCTGGCTGTCGCTCGTCCGCTGTCTCAGGAAGGTCCTGTGCTGGGCCCGTGGCGTGCCGGCAGGGCGGGCCTTGCTTTGGAGAAAGGGCGGGGCTTAGGCACTCCAGGGGGTTTGCACAGCCGGCAGGATTGGCTCCTGGGGCCCCGGCTGGGCTGCTCTTAAGCCCGCAGGAGGCTCTGGGGACCGCGGCCCCGGGCCAACACCCCGCTCCTCCGGAGCCACGTGACCCTGAACAGCGAAAGGGATGGTGGGGGGCGGGGGGTTGGTGGGCAACGATACGTCCTCCCCGCTCAAGCCACCCCCCTCCCCAACCCCCGCCAGAGCTCCCGCAGCCTCGCCAGGCCGCTCGGGGTCCGGCAAGCGCCCCGGGCCGGGCCAGGCGGGTGCTGGCCGGGGGTGGTGTCGGCTGGTCTCCCAGCTGCAGGTCCAGTCCCAGTTTTTCCTATCAGTTTCAACAGTGACGTTCACCCCACATTGTGAGTCGTCTAGATTTCTCACTGACACCCCTGTTAGGGAGTGGCTTTTTAGAGAGATAGGGAAGGTCACTTGGGGGATGTTAGTCATGAGAGAAAATAAGGGCTCAGGTGGGATTGCAGATGTCATCCAGGGGGTAAATAGAGACAGTTGTTGCTGGTACCAAGACATGAAGTTTTTTTTCCCCCTTTCCCCAAAAGGCCATATTACGACCACATGGGGGCGCTGAGTAACAGCCCATAGCTCGGCTGGAAGGGTGGGCCTTTGATAGTGATACCCTGGGATGGGTTGGACATACCCCCAACCTTTGTCATTAATGCAGATGCAGCCCGGGCTGCTTAGGTTGAGTTGAGAAGCAGTGTGGTTTGCAAGTGAACATGCCTCGTTTAGGGAGAGATCAATAGCCATACAGGGAGATATGATTAGAAAGAGGAAGAACATCATATGATGCATTTTACTTATCTGAGGCAGGATTGATGGGCTTCTGCTTGAACAAGAGCCTGAGATCTTCAACAGGTTCACAGGAATAGCTGTCCTCTGGCTTTGGAGTCTCAGTTTCTGTCTCCCCCTCCTGTAGGCCATAGGGTTTTATTCTAGAATTGTGGACCCAAGCAGATAGACCCTTCATTTTACAGCAGTTGAAGTCACTAGAACAACCTGATATGGCCCTGTCCATTTCTCGGACAGCTGGTTTGGACTCCCTTTTTCTTGCCAGGTCTTTACTGATACTTGATCCCCTGGCTTTACCTGGGGATTTTTCAAGTCTTCCTGTGGTTTGTTCTCCATACCGTTGGAGTTCTTGCTGAAACCTTCCCAGGTCAATTATATGTTTTAAGAGTGTATTGGCATCCTCGTCAAGAAACAAATCAGAAGTTAAGAATGGTCGTCCATACATCATTTCATAAGGACTTAACAATAGTGGCCGTTTGGGGGATGTCCGTATCCTCATGAGGGCTATGGGCAGCATATGTGTCCACTTAGTATGTGTTTCTGACATAGCTTAGCCAGAGCCCTTTTAAGAGTCTGGTTGGCTCTCTCTACCTTTCCTGAAGCTTGAGGCCTCCAGGATGAGCGGAGCTGATATTTTATGCCTAAGCATGTGGCTAGGTTCTGGGGTATCGTGGCTGTAAGTGAGGGCCCGTTGTCACTCTGAAGTGACCGAGGCAGCCCAAACCTAGGCACTATCTCCTTCAGCAGAGCTTTACAGACTTCTGTAGCTCTCTCAGTCTCATTAGGGAACCCTTCGATCCATCCTGTGAATGTGTCTATAAAGACTAGCAAGTAAGAAAACACTTGGGTCTTGGGCATGGCTGTAAATTCTACTTGCCAGTCCGCTCCTGGGTATGATCCCCGATGTTGGACAGGTGTAATTAGAGGAGGTCTGGTTTTTGGGTTATTTTTTAGACAGGTGTCACAATTTTGTGTGACCTGTTTAACAACTTTAGCTAACTGGGGATGGGAGAGAATAGGCTTAAGCAAGATTTCTAGATTATCTTTTCCAAAATGGGCGCTCTTATGTAGGGAGTTAATAATGTTTTAAACCTGAGAATCAGGGAGTATTATTTGGGACTGATCAGGCTGAAACCACCCATGTGACCCAATCTCCCAGCCCTGCTCAGCATATCGGGAATGTCCCCCTGGGGTAAAATCTGGAGTCAGGGTTTCCTTGGGGAAAAGGGGGCAGATAGCAGTGGCAGAGGTAGCTTCCCCGGCAGCTCGTCCTGCCTCTTGATCAGCTTTCCTATTTCCCTGAGCCTCTTTTTCTTGCCCCTTTTGGTGACTCTTGCAGTGGATGACAGCTAATTTTGCAGGAAGTTTGACTGCCTCCAGGAGCCTGAGAATGAGCTCTTTGTGTTTAATAGCAGAGCGTCGGGCACTGAGCATCCCTCTTTCTTTCCAAATTGCTGCACGGGCATGCAGAATGAGGAAAGCATACTTAGAGTCCATACACACATTAATCCTCTCTCCTTCTCCTAACTCCAAAGCTCTTGTCAGGGCAAAAAGTTCAGCTTTCTGGGCTGAGGTGTCTGGGGGAAGAGACCCACTTTCCTTAGTTTCTTCCAGGCTCGCTACAGCATATCCTGCTTTCCTCTCTCCCTTTTCTACAAAACTGCTGCCCTCTGTGTGCCAGTTTTCCTCTGGGTCAGATAAAGGTGTCTCTGATAGGTCCCGGCGAGAAGAGTATAACTCTTCTGTGATTTGTATGCATTGGTGATCCAGAGGGGAGGTAGGGGGATCTGGCAGTAAGGTTGCTGGATTTAAAGTCTGGCAGACCGTCAACTTTATTTCTGGAGTGTCAAGGAGGAGGACTTGGTATTGAGTGAAGCTTCCCCCTGTCATTCACCTGTCCCCTTTCGTTTCCAAAACTGCTTCCACCCGGTGAGGCGTATACACTGTAGTGGGCTGACCCAGGGTCAGCTTAGATGCCTCCTTAACCATAAGAGCGGTGGCTGCTACTGCCTGGAGGCAAGTGGGCAACCCTCTGGCCACCTCATCTAGTTATTTTGAGAGATAAGCCACAGGTTGTAATACGGGCCCCATCATCTGCCCTAACACCCCAAGAGCAGTTCCTGTCCTTCCAGAAACATAGAGTCTAAAAGGCTTCTCCAGGTTGGGGAGGCCTAAAGCTGGGGCTGTAGTGATGGGCTCTTTTAGGGCATTAAAGGCCACCTTGCAGGTCTCATGCCAGTCGAGTGGCTCTTCCTCTTTCCCCCTTAAATTTTCATATAGGGGTCTGGCCAGATTGCCATAATTAGGAATCCAGATCCTGCAAAACCCGGTCCTTCCTAAAAATCCCCTAAGCTGTTGTTTTGTTTGGGGGTACGGATTATTTAAGATGAGGGATCTCCCCTCGGGGTCAGGCATTCTTTTTCTCTCCGTAATTATAAATCCAAGGTATTTTACTTGGGTTAAGCTAATCTGAGCCTACTTAGGGGATACTCGATAACCCTTTTCATACAGGAAAGTGAGCGTTTTAAATAGTGTCCATTTGAGAGCTGGTAAAATCTGGCCTAGCTATGAGCAAGTCATCCACATACTGTATTAGACTACTGTTTGTTAAAGTTAATTCCCTTAGTTCTCTCCCCGAGGAAGTCCCGAAGATATGAGGGCTGTCCCTAAACCCTTGGGGTAGTCGAGTCCAGTCGAGAGTTGTATGGACTCTCTTGTTTCCAAGTCCCGCCACTCAAAAGCAAAGAGTTTTTGGGACTCAGGATGGAGAGGAATGCAAAAGAAAGCACCTTGAAGGTCCAAGACTGAGAAGTACTTGGGATTTCCTGGGACTTGGGATAGGAGGGTATATGGGTTTGGGACTATGGGGTGGATGGGAACCACAGCTTCATTAACAGCTCTTAGATCCTGGACGAATCGGTAAGATCCATCTTGTTTTTGAACGGGCAAGATTGGGGTGTTGCAGGGGGACTCATAGCTGATTCGAGTTCCAGTATCTTGGTATTTGTTAACTAATGGTCTAAGACCCTCAAGAGCTTCTGGTTTTAAGGGATATTGTCTTTTCCAGGGCTAGGGAGCATTTGGTCTCAGAGAAATCTTTACTGGTGGAACATTTATGGCTAAACCAGTGCTGGAGACATCCCACACCTGGGGATTGACATCATCTAGACAAGGGACAGACTCCTCCTTTTCTACCTCTGACTGTAAATATTCAGACATAGGCAAAGAAAATTATCGACTTCTACCTTTGTGTCCCCAAGTCACTCTGGTTTGGAGGCGAAAGTATTATCCTCACCATGGAAAATTTGGAAGCTGCAAACATGAAAAATTTAAAGATTCACGCAGAGGCTAGTCACTCTAAGCTAACCCCAAAGACATTTATTGACTGATTTCTAGCTTCTCTTCTTTAACCTTTTTTATCTACAGTAATCCTGTGTGTTCCTTTTAGTTAGGGATTCATTTTTAGACTATCCTGACTCTTCCACTACGTTCCAGTTTTGGGTCTGATACACTTAGAGATGTGCCAAGTGCTTCCTGAACACTATAGAACATATTTTATGTTTAAAATACTTCCATGCTAATGTAGTGAATCAATGATTTTAAGTTTATTTGTTACACATTTCAATGTAAAAGTCAATGTGTGAACTAACCAAGTCACAACTTGGAAATGTTGGCTTTTTTTTTTGGTGTGTGTTTGAACTCCTCACCCGACCAAAGGTCATGGAGAGGTCTATTGTTTTTCTAAAATGGTTATAGTGTTGTTTATTTTCTGGTAATGGAATTAGGGTGTGAGTTGCAAAGCCTGTGTTTCCCTTCATTTCATTCCATCTGTTCGGGTTTCTTTCTCTCTCCTGAGTCAGACAGTAATTTCCCATTGGTTGTCCAGTTACAAAGGTTGGTGTCCATGCATCCGTGCTGGTCTCTCCATACATGCCCGGGTGTCCTGTGAAACACTAAGCTTAATTTATTTGGAAATGACCTAGCTGTTCAATACAGTGTCATCACTCAGTTGAACAGAGGGAGAGAAATTCAAGTGACAAAACTCCAGAGAAGCTAGTGTCAGAGCGCCCAGGCGTGGCATGCGTGCAGGGGGTTGGGGGAAGGGGGGCGGGGAGCAGAGCGCGGAGATCTCAGGTGTCCTCCCACCCTGGGCCTCTCCAGGCCCGCCGATGCTCAGTGGCCTCCCCCCGCCCCCATCGCTTTGGCTGCTCAGGGCCGGGTGGTCTCTCCAGCTGCCCGGCATCCTGCCCGAGGCCCCCCCTGCCCACACGCTGTCTTCCAGTCTCTCTCTGAACCCTCGACTCTTTCTGCCTCTGTCTCACCTGGCGTGGGTGCGTGCGAGTGCCTGTCCGTGTGCCTGGCTGTCGCTCGTCCGCTCTCTCAGGAAGGTCCTGTGCTGGGCCCGTGGCGTGGGGTCAGGGCGGGCCTTGGTTTGGGGACAGGGCGGGGCTGAGGCACTCCAGGGGGTTTGCACAGCCGGCAGGATAGGAGCCTGGGGCCCCGGCTGGGCTGCCCCTAAGCTCCAGGAGGCTCCGGGGACAGAAGACCCGGGCCGAAGCCCCGCTCGTCCGGAAACACCTGACCCTGAGCAACGAACGGGATGGTGGTTGACAGGGGGTGAGGGGGCACCGAGATGTCCTCGCTGATCTCCCCAACCCCCCTCCCCCCACCCCAGGTTCCGCAGGCACGCCAAGCCCCGGCCGGCCGGGCCAGACTGGTGCTGGCCTGGGCTCGCGGTGTGCGGAGCGGGGGCGCCCTCCGCTGGCCGCCGAGCTGCAGGCTCTGGCCGGCCGGAGTCCAGTCGCGGGTCGTGCGGCTCAAGTGCTGCGCGAGCCCGCTCGAGAAATGCAGCCCCAGGCCCGACCGGCAGGTCATTCCGCAAGGGAGGCGCAACGCGGGGCTCTTGCAGCGCCTGGCAGCCGCCCCGGTCTAAGGCCATACCACCCTGAACGTGCCCTCTCTCCTCTGATCTGGGAAACTGAGCAGGGTCGGGCCTGGTCAGTACTTGGATGGGAGATCGCCTAGTAGTTAGGCGATTTTTTTTGATTTTTCTGAATGCCTACTTCAGAAAGTTAGAATCGGATGACTTCACACAGTAAAACGAATCATATTTTCATACATAATCTTAAGAATCCAGCAGCTGGTCATTCTTTTTCCTGTCCTAACACAGCTAACTGGAAATCAGTTGCAGTAAGTTCTACTGAATTCAGACCCTCATCCCTAAGGGAAGATATATAGGAAAACCCATAATATATCTAAATAAACATGAAAGATACAATGATGAGAAAGAAAAAAATTTCTCAGTGACATCTTAGTTGGTATCGGAAACACGATGATTATGAAAGCACAGCCCATAATCGAGTCCAGGCCATGGAAGCCTGTGACTGTCACTGAGTGTTGACTTCCCTTTCAGCTGAGGTCGTAAAAAGTGCTTTGTAAAATTCTGAGGTTTGAAGCACTTGTAACCTCCCGAAGAGACTGCAATCAGAAGGGTTTCTAGAATATCCTGACGCTGTGGTGAGCTCAAGCAATACATACTCCAGAGGACGGAAGACAGACATGTTGGGAAGTGGGGATGACTTCTACTGCACTTAGGGAGGAAGGGCATGTACAAGTGGAGAAGCAACACCTCAGTGATGGAATCTTTAAAGACTCCACACATGGAGAAGGAAATGGCAACCCACTCCAGTATTCTTGCCTGGAAAACTCCATGGGCAGAGGAGTCTGGCGGGCTGAAGTCCACGGGATTCCATGACTGACCGAGTGTGCACGAGGGTGGAGGGAGACGGGCTGGTAGCAAGAAACTGGTAGAAGTAAAAAATAAGAAAAAAATATAAAATAAAGACTCGATAAATATGACAACGACTGGTAGGAATAAACCTTCAGAAGTGCCTTCTCAGACCTCCCGTCAGAAGCACAAGCGTAATAAAGACACTGAGTTTTCACGGTCTCACACAAAATTAGACTGGTTTATGACAATGGGCAGAGAGGCTCCTCTAAGACATCGGGTCTGGGCTTTACTGGAGGATGCACTTCGATTGAGTGCATGGCTGTGTGTTATGGAAATATGTCTTACTGGCAGGGCGAAGGCATCTTCTTGAAGAACACAGCAAATAACACCACAAATTCACGGAACTTGGCTACAATGACAATAGCTGATTTCGTGATGTCTACTGCTTGGCAGAGCTGGGATTGCCTCTGCCATTAAGTACCTCAGTGGCCAGCTGTGATAGTAGCCATTACTTTCTCACTTAGAAACTTGCCATGTGCACTAGCGCAAGAACAGTGAAAGCTCCCCAGAGAAGCAAGTCAGGCAGACATGCTTCTGTTTTCTCACAGAAGCTGCTAATGACCGGCCCTGCTCACAGACAGATTGCTAATTCCAAACCGATAGACAGTTATGCAGATATTCTTTAGCAACTGAGCCACCAGGGACGCCCTACTAGCTCAGTTGCTAAAGAATCTGCCTGCAATGCAGGAGACCCCGCTTTGAGTCCTGGGTCGGGAAGATCTGCTGGAGAAAGGATAGGCTACCCACTCCATTATTCTGGCCTAGAGAATTCCATGGACTGTGTAGTCCTTGGGGCCGCAAAGAGTCAGGCACTAACTGAGCCACTTTCACCTGCACATGCGGATATCACTTAAAAAAAAAAATGTGGTAACAGATCTAGAACCTCTGGCAAGCTCATGAGCGAGTAGTATAAATGTACAGAATCAGCTTTGTCCTGCATAGTTACTACCGTCCTGTATTTGCTTTGAGAGGAGTTGAGCTAATCTTGGTACAGAGGAATGATTCTTTACCAACTGAGCCACAAGGGAAGCCCACTAATCCTGGAGTGGGTAGCCTATCCCTTCTCCAGCGGATCTTCCTGACCCAGGAATTGAACCAGGGTCTCCTGCCTGAATAACACATATTGCGTAAAAATTGGTGAGGGAGCAGAACTAGGGACATTGATTGGTAAAATCAGTTTTCCTTGTCTAGATGGCTAGCGGAGGCGAAAGAAATGTTGGTGTGGATTTAAAAAATTCTTCTGATACTATACAAAAAATTTACTAGTTCTCTGCAGAAGTCTTTAATGAAGCACAGATATTGTCATTAGATTGCTTTGGTCATATCCGTCTTATCCACATTTATTTTTTAAAATCACATAGAATGGCTTCAATCACTTGAAGAAATGACAAAAGGATTCTTTGGTCTCCATTCTATACTGGATCGAGAGAAGGCAGTTGATCAGCATGATGCAGGAGCTCAAGATGTTTTTGGGAAAAACTTGACTAGTCTGTTTAACGATATGGAAGAATGAATTAAGGATGGCAGCACGGAACAGAAGGCCATGCTAGAAGTACACAAGACCTTGTTTGGTAAGTCCAAACATGACTTTTTCTTTCAATTGAAGGATAGTTGCTTTACAGAATTTTGTTGCCAAGCATCAACGTGAATGAGCCACAGGTGTACATATGTCTCCTCCCTCCTGAACCTCTCTCCCGTCTCCTCCTCCCCATTCCACCCCTCTAGCTTGTTGCAGAGCCCCTGTTTGAGTCCCCTGAGTCATACAGCAAATTGCATTGGCATCTCTTTTAACGTATGGTACTATGTTTCCATGTTCCTCTGCATTCATCTCACCCTCTCCTTCCTCCCCCCTGCCCGTGTCCATAAGTCTGTTCTCTACATCTGTGACTCCTTGGCTGCCCTGCAAATAATTTCATCAGTACCACCTTTAGTTCAAGCAATTCTTCCCCCCACCCCAAGCATTTCTTATTTCTTATTCCACTCTTATTGTCTTTAGTGTGAGACTGATCTCGAAACTGATATGAAAGTATTATTCTCAGCATGGAAAATTTGGAAGATGCAAACATGAAAAATTTAAAAAGTAACGCAGAGGCTAGTCACTCTAGGCTAACCCCTAAAACATTTATTGACTGATTTCTAGATTCTCTTCTTTAACCTTTTTGATCTACGTAATCCTGTGTATTCCTTTTAGTTAGGGATTCATTTTTAGACTATCCTGACTCTTCCATTAAGTTCCAGTTTGGGGTCTGATACACTTACAGAGTGCCAAGTGCTTCCTGAATACGATAGAACATATTTTATGTTTAAAATACTTCCATGCGTATGTAGTGAGTCAATGATTTTAAGTTTATTTGTTACACATTTCAATGTAAAATCAATGTGTGAACTAACATATTCTCGATTTGGAAAAGGTGGCTTTTTTTGTTGTGTGTAAGAATTCCTCACCGGACCAAAGGTCCTGGAGAGGTCTATTTTTTCTCTAAAATGGTTATAGTGTTGTTGTTTTTTCGGTAATTGAATTGGGGTGTGAATTGCAAAGTTTGTGTTTCTGTTCAATTTTTCCATCTGTTCGGGTTTCTTTCTCTCTCCTGAGTCAGACAGTAATTTCCCATTGGTTGTCCAGTTACCAAGGTTGGTGTCCATGCATCCGTGCTGGTCTCTGCATTCATGTCCGGGTGTCCTGTGAAACACTAAGCTTAATTTATTTGGAAATGACCTAGCTGTTCAATACACTGTCATCACTCAGTTGAGCAGAGGGAGAGAAATTCAAGTGACAAAACTCCAGAGAAGCTAGTGTCAGAGCGCCCCGGCGTGGCATGCGTGCAGGGGGTTGGAGGGAGGGGGGCGGGGCGCGGAGCGAGGAGATCTCAGGGGTCCTCGCACCCTGGGCCTCTCCAGGCCCGCCTCTGCTCAGTGGCCTCCCCCCGCCCCCATCGCTTTGGCTGCTCAGGGCCGGGTGGTCTCTGCAGCTGCCCGGCATCCTGCCCGAGGCCCCCCCTGCCCACACGCTGTCTTCCAGTCTCTCTCTGAACCCTCGTCTCTTTCTGCCTCTGCCTCACCTGGCGTGGGTGCGTGCGAGTGCCTGTACGTGTGCCTGGCTGTCGCTCGTCCGCTCTCTCAGGAAGGTCCTGTGCTGGGCCCGTGGCGTAGGGGCAGGGCGGGCCTCGGTTTGGGGACAGGGCGGGTCTGAGGCACTCCAGGGGGTTTGCACAGCCGGCAGGATGGGCGCCTGGGGCCCCGGCTGTGCTGCCCCTAAGCCCGCAGGAGGCTCCGGGGACCGCGGCCCCGGGCCGACGCCCCGCTCGTCCGGAGCCACGTGACCCTGAGCAGCGAACGGGATGGTGGGGGGCGGGGGGTGGGGTGGCATGGAGACGTCCTCCCCGCTCAAGCCACCCCCCTCCCCAAACCCCGCCAGAGCTCCCGCAGCCTCGCCAGGTCGCTCGGGGTCCGGGAAGCGCCCCGGGCCGCGCCAGGCGCATGCTGGCCGGGGGTGGCGTCGGCTGGTCTCCCAGCTGCAGGGCCTGTCCCGGTTTTTCCCATCAGTTTCAACAGTGACGGTCACCCCACATTGTGAGTCGTCTAGATTTCTCACTGACACCCCTGTTAGGGAGTGGCTTTTTAGAGAGAGAGGGAAGGTCACTTGGGGGATATTAGTCATGAGAGAAAATAAGGGCTCAGGTGGGATTGCAGATGTCATCCAGGGGGTAAATAGAGACAGTTGTTGCTGGTACCAAGACATGAAGTTTTTTTTCCCCCTTTCCCCAAAAGGCCATATTACGACCACATGGGGGCGCTGAGTAACAGCCCATAGCTCGGCTGGAAGGGTGGGCCTTTGATAGTGATACCCTGGGATGGGTTGGACATACCCCCAACCTTTGTCATTAATGCAGATGCAGCCCCGGCTGCTTAGGTTCAGTTGAGAAGCAGTGTGGTTTGCAAGTGAACATGCCTCGTTTAGGGAAAGATCAATAGCCATACAGGGAGCTATGATTAGAAAGAGGAAGAACATCATATGATGCATTTTACTTATCTGAGGCAGGATTGATGGGGTTCTGCTTGAACAAGAGCCTGAGATCTTCAACAGGTTCACAGGAATAGCTGTCCTCTGGCTTTGGAGTCTCAGTTTCTGTCTCCCCCTCCTGTAGGCCATAGGGTTTTATTCTAGAATTGTGGACCCAGGCAGATAGACCCTTCACTTTTACAGCAGTTGAAGTCACTAGAACAACCTGATATGGCCCTGTCCATTTCTCGGACAGCTGGTTTGGACTCCCTTTTTCTTGCCAGGTCTTTACTGATACTTGATCCCCTGGCTTTACCTGGGGATTTTTCAAGTCTTCCTGTGGTTTGTTCTCCATACCGTTGGAGTTCTTGCTGAAACCTTCCCAGGTCAATTATATGTTTTAAGAGTGTATTAGCATCCTCGTCAAGAAACAAATCAGAAGTTAAGAATGGTCGTCCATACATCATTTCATAAGGACTTAACAATAGTGGCCGTTTGGGGGATGTCCGTAGCCTCATGAGGGCTATGGGCAGCATATGTGTCCACTTATTATGTGTTTCTGACATAGCTTAGCCAGAGCCCTTTTAAGAGTCTGGTTGGCTCTCTCCACCTTTCCTGAAGCTTGAGGCCTCCAGGATGAGCGGAGCTGGTATTTTATGCCTAAGCATGCGGCTAGGTTCTGGGGTATCGTGGCTGTAAGTGAGGGCCCGTTGTCACTCTGAAGTGACCGAGGCAGCCCAAACCTAGGCACCATCTCCTTCAGCAGAGCTTTACAGACTTCTGTAGCTCTCTCAGTCTCAGTAGGGAACGCTTCGATCCATCCTGTGAATGTGTCAATAAAGACTAGCAAGTAAGAAAACCCTTGGGTTTGGGCATGGCTGTAAATTCTACTTTCCAGTCCGCTCCTGGGTATGATCCCCGATGTTGGACAGGTGTAATTAGAGGAGGTCTGGTTTTTGGGTTATTTTTTAGACAGGTGTCACAATTTTGTGTGACCTGTTTAACAACCTTAGCTAACTGGGGATGGGAGAGAATAGGCTTAAGCAAGATTTCTAGATTATCTTTCCAAAATGGGCGCTCTTATGTAAGGAGTTAGTAATGTTTTAAACCTGAGAATCAGGGAGTATTATTTGGGCCTGATCAGGCTGAAACCACCCATGTGACCCAATCTCCCAGCCCCGCTCAGCATATCGGGAATGTCCCCCTGGGGTAAAATCTGGAGTCAGGGTTTCCTTGGGGAAAAGGGGGCAGATAGCAGTGGCAGAGGTAGCTTCCCCGGCAGCTCGTCCTGCCTCTTGATCAGCTTTCCTATTTCCCTGAGCCTCTTTTTCTTGCCCCTTTTGGTGACTCTTGCAGTGGATGACAGCTAATTTTGCAGGAAGTTTGACTGCCTCCAGGAGCCTGAGAATGAGCTCTTTGTGTTTAATAGCAGAGCTTCGGGCACTGAGCATCCCTCTTTCTTTCCAAATTGCTGCACGGGCATGCAGAATGAGGAAAGCATACCTAGAGTCCATACACACATTAATCCTCTTTCCTTCTCCTAACTCCAAAGCACTTGTCAGGGCAAAATGTTCAGCTTTCTGGGCTGAGGTGTCTGGGGGAAGAGACCCACTTTCCTTAGTTGCTTCCAGGCTCACTACAGCATATCCTGCTTTCCTCTCTCCCTTTTCTACAAAACTGCTGCCATCTGTGTGCCAGTTTTCCTCTGGGTCAGATAAAGGTGTCTCTGATAGGTCCCGGCGAGAAGAGTATAACTCGTCTGTGATTTGTATGCATTGGTGATCCAGAGGGGACGTAGGGGGATCTGGCAGTAAGGTTGCTAGATTTAAAGTCTGGCAGACCCTCAACTTTATTTCTGGAGTGTCAAGGAGGAGGGCTTGGTATTGGGTGATGCTTCCACCTGTCATCCACCTGTCCCCTTCGTTTCCACGACTGCTTCCACCCGGTGAGGAGTATACACTGTGGTGGGCTGACCCAGGGTCAGCTTAGATGCCTCCTTAACCATAAGAGCGGTGGCTGCTACTGCCCGGAGGCAAGTGGGCCACCCTCTGGCCACCTCATCTAGTTATTTTGAGAGATAAGCCACAGGTTGTAATACGGGCCCCATCATCTTCCCTAACAACCCAAGAGCAGTTCCTGTCCTTCCAGAAACATAGAGTCTAAAAGGCTTCTCCAGGTTGGGGAGGCCTAAAGCTGGGGCTGTAGTGATGGACTCTTTTAGGGCATTAAAGGCCACCTTGCAGATCTCATGCCAGTCGAGTGGCTCTTCCTCTTTCCCCCTTAAATTTTCATATAGGGGTCTGGCCAGATTGCCATAATTAGGAATCCAGGTCCTGCAAAACCCGGTCCTTCCTAAAAATCCCCTAAGCTGTTGTTTTGTTGGGGGTACGGAGTATTTAAGATGAGGGATCTCCCCTCGGGGTCAGGCATTCTTTTTCTCTCCGTAATTATAAATCCAAGGTATTTTACTTGGGTTAAGCTAATCTGAGCCTACTTGGGGGATACTCGATAACCCTTTTCATACAGGAAAGTTAGCGATTTAAATAGTGTCCATTTGAGAGCTGGTAAAATCTGGCCTAGCTATGAGCAAGTCATCCACATACTGTATTAGATTACTGTTTTTTAAGTTAATTCCCTTAGTTCTCTCCGCGAGGAAGTCCCGAAGATATGAGGGCTGTCCCTAAACCCTTGGGGTAGTCGAGTCCAGTCGAGAGATGTATGGTCTCTCTTGTTTCCAAGTCCCGCCACTCAAAAGCAAAGAGTTTTTGGGACTCAGGATGGAGAGGAATGCAAAAGAAAGCACCTTGAAGGTCCAAGACTGAGAAGCACTTGGCAATTCCTGGGACTTGGGATAGGAGGGTATATGGGTTTGGGACTATGGGGTGGATGGGAACCACAGCTTCATTAACAGCTCTTAGATCCTGGACGAATCGGTAAGATCCATCTGGTTTTTGAACGGGCAAGTTTGGGGTGTTGCAGGGGGACTCACAGCTGATTCGAGTTCCAGTATCTCGGTATTTGTTAACTAATGGTTTAAGACCCTCAAGAGCTACTGGTTTTAAGGGATATTGTCATTTCCAGGGCTAGGGAGCATTTGGTCTCAGAGAAATCTTTACTGGTGGAACATTTATGGCTAAACCAGGGCTGGAGACATCCCACACCTGGGGATTGACATCATCTAGACAAGGGACAGACTCCTCCTTTTCTACCTCTGACTGTAAATATTCAGACATAGGCAAAGAAAATTATCGACTTCTACCTTTGTGTCCCCAAGTCACACTGGTTTGGAGCCGAAAGTATTATTCTCACCATGGAAAATTTGGAAGCTGCAAACATGAAAAATTTAAAGAGTCACACAGAGGCTAGTCACTCTAAGCTAACCCCTAAGACATTTATTGACTGATTTCTAGCTTCTCTTTTTTAACCATTTTTATCTACAGTAATCCTGTGTGTTCCTTTTAGTTAGGGATTCATTTTTAGACTATCCTGACTCTTCCACTACGTTCCAGTTTTGGGTGTGATACACTTACAGATGTGCCAAGTGCTTCCTGAATACTATAGAACATATTTTATATTTAAAATACTTCCATGCTTATGTAGTGAGTCAATGATTTTAAGTTTATTTGTTACACATTTCAATGTAAAAGTCAATGTGTGAACTAACATATTCACGACTTGGAAAAGTTGGCTTTTTTTTTGGTGTGTGTTTGAACTCCTCACCCGACCAAAGGTCATGGAGAGGTCTATTGTTTTTCTAAAATGGTTATAGTGTTGTTATTTTCTGGTAATTGAATTAGGGTGTGAGTTGCAAAGCTTGTGTTTCTTTTCATTTCATTCCATCTGTTCGGGTTTCTTTCTCTCTCCTGAGTCAGACAGTAATTTCCCATTGGTTGTCCAGTTACCAAGGTTGGTGTCCATGCATCCGTGCTGGTCTCTCCATACATGCCCGGGTGTCCTGTGAAACACTAAGCTTAATTTATTTGGAAATGACCTAGCTGTTCAATACACTTTCATCACTCAGTTGAGCAGAGGGAGAGAAATTCAAGTGACAAAACTCCAGAGAAGCTAGTGTCAGAGCGCCCCGGCGTGGCATGCTTGCAGGGGGTTGGGGGGAGTGGGGCGGGGAGCTGAGCGCGGAGATCTCAGGTGTGCTCCCACCCTGGGCCTCTCCAGGCCCGCCGCTGCTGTGTGGCCTCCCCCCGCCCCCATCGCTTTGGCTGCTCAGGGCCGGGTGGTTTCTACAGCTGCCCGGCACCCTGCCCGAGGCCCACCCTGCCCACACGCTGTCTTCCAGTCTCTCTCTGAACCCTCGACTCTTTCTGCCTCTGTCTCACCTGGCGTGGGTGCGTGCGAGTGCCTGTCCGTGTGCCTGGCTGTCGCTCGTCCGCTCTCTCAGGAAGGTCCTGTGCTGGGCCCGTGGCGTGGGGGCAGGGCGGACCTCGTTTTGGGGACAGGGCGGGGCTGAGGCACTCCAGGTGGTTTGCACAGCCGGTTGGATGGGAGCGTGGGGCCCCGGCTGGGCTGCCCTTAAGCTCCAGGAGGCTCCGGGGACCGCGGCCCCGGGCCGACGCCCCGCTCGTCCAGAGCCACCTGACCCTGAGCAGCGAACGGGATGGTGGGTAACAGGGGCTGAGGGGGCACCGAGATGTCCTCGCTGCTCTACCCACCCCCCCTCCCCCCACCCCAGGTTCCGCAGGCACGCCATGCCCCGGCCGGCCGGGCCAGACTGGTGCTGGCCTGGGCTCGCGGTGTGCGGAGCGGGGGCGCCCTCCGCTGGCCGCCGAGCTGCAGTCTCTGGCCGGCCGGAGTCCAATCGCGGGTCGTGCGGCTCAAGTGCAGCGCGAGCCCGCTCAAGAACTGCAGCCCCAGGCCCGACCGGCAGGTCAGACCGCAAGGGAGGCGCAACGCGGGGCTCCTGCAGCACCTGGCAGCCGCCTCGGTCTAAGGCCATACCACCCTGAACGTGCCCTCTCTCCTCTGATCTGGGAAACTGAGCAGGGTCGGGCCTGGTCAGTACTTGGATGGGAGACTGCCTAGTAGTTAGGCGATTTTTTTTGATTTTTCTGAATGCCTACTTCAGAAAGTTAGAATCGGATGACTTCACACAGTAAAACGAATCATATTTTCATACATAATCTTAAGAATCCTGCAGCTGGTCATTCTTTTTCCTGTCCTAACACAGCTAACTGGAAATCAGTTGTAGTAAGTTCTACTGACTTCAGACCCTCATCCCTAAGGGAAGATATATAGGAAAACCCATTATATATCTAAATAAACATGAAAGATACAATGATGAGAAAGAAAAAAATTTCTCAGTGACATCTTAATTGGTATCGGAAACACGATGATTATGAAAGCACAGCCCATAATCAAGTCCAGGCCATGGAAGCCTGTGACTGTCACTGAGTGTTGACTTCCCTTTCAGCTGAGGTCGTAAAAAGTGCTTTGTAAAATTCTGAGGTTTGAAGCACTTGTAACCTCCCAAATAGACTGCAATCAGAAGGGTTTCTAGAATATCCTGACGCTGTGGTGAGCTCAAGCAATACATACTCCAGAGGACGGAAGACAGACATGTTGGGAAGTGGGGATGACTTCTACTGCACTTAGGGAGGAAGGGCATGTACAAGTGGAGAAGCAACACCTCAGTGATGGAATCTTTAAAGACTCCACATATGGAGAAGGAAATGGCAACCCACTCCAGTATTCTTGCCTGGAAAACTCCATGGGCAGAGGAGTCTGGCGGGCTGAAGTCCACGGGATTCCATGACTGACCGTGTGTGCACGAGGGTGGAGGGAGACGGGCTGGTAGCAAGAAACTGGTAGAAGTAAAAATAAGAAAAAAATATAAAATAAAGACTCGATAAATATGACAACGACTGGTAGGAATAAACCTTCAGAAGTGCCTTCTCAGACCTCCCGTCAGAAGCACAAGCGTAATAAAGACACTGAGTTTTCACGGTCTCACACAAAATTAGATTGGTTTATGACAATGTGCAGAGAGGGTCCTCTAAGATATCGGAGCTGGGCTTTACTGGAGGATGCACATCGATTGAGTGCATGGCTGTGTGTTATGGAAATATGTCTTACTGGCAGGGCGAAGGCATCTTCTTGAAGAACACAGCAAATAACACCACAAATTCACGGAACTTGGCTACAATGACAATAGCTGATTTCGTGATGTCTACTGCTTGGCAGAGCTGGGATTGCCTCTGCCATTAAGTACCTCAGTGGCCAGCTGTGATAGTAGCCATTACTTTCTCACTTAGAAACTTGCCATGTGCACTAGCGCAAGAACAGTGAAAGCTCCCCAGAGAAGCAAGTCAGGCAGACATGCTTCTGTTTTCTCACAGAAGCTGCTTATGACCGGCCCTGCTCACAGACAGATTGCTAATTCCAAATCGATAGAAAGTTATGCAGATATTCTTTAGCAACTGAGCCACCAGTGAAGCCCTACTAGCTCAGTTGCTAAAGAATCTGCCTGCAACGCAGGAGACCCGGCTTTGAGTCCTGGGTCGGGAAGATCTGCTGGAGAAAGGATAGGCTACCCACTCCAGTATTCTGGCCTAGAGAATTCCATGGACTGTATAGTCCTTGGGGCTGCAAAGAGTCAGGTACGAACTGAGCCACTTTCACCTGCACATGAGGATATCACTTAAAAAAAAAATGTGGTAACAGATCTAGGACCTCTGTCAAGCTCATGAGTGAGTACTATAAATATACAGAATCAGCTTTGTCCTGCATAGTTACTACCATCCTGTATTTGCTTTGAGAGGAGTTGAGCTACTCTTGGTACAGAGGAATGATTCTTTACCAACTGAGCCACAAGGGAAGCCCACTAATACTGGAGTGGGTAGCCTATCCCTTCTCTAGCAGATCTTCCTGACCCAGGAATTGAACCAGGGTCTCCTGCCTGAGTAACACATATTGGGTAAAAAATGGTGAGGGGGCAGAACTATGGACATTGATTGGTAAAATCAGTTTTCCTTGCCTAGATGGCTAGCGGACGCGAAAGAAATGTTGGTGTGGATTTAAAAAATTCTTCTGATACGAAACAAAAAATTTACTAGTTCTCTGCAGATCTTTAATGAAGCACAGATATTGTCATTAGATTGCTTTGGTCATATCCGTCTTATCCACATTTATTTTTTAAAATCACATAGAGTGGCTTCAATCACTTGAAGAAACGACAAAAGGTTTCTTTGGTCTCCATTCTATACTGGATCGAGAGAAGGCAGTTGATCAGCATGATGCAGGAGCTCAAGATGTTTTTGGGAAAAACTTGACTAGTCTGTTTAATGATATGGAAGAATGAATTAAGGATGGCAGCACGAAACAGAAGGCCATGCTAGAAGTACACAAGACCTTGTTTGGTAAGTCCAAACATGACTTTTTATATCAATTGAAGGATAGTTGCTTTACAGAATTTTGTTGCCAAACATCAACGTGAATGAGCCACAGGTGTACATATGTCTCCTCCCTCCTGAACCTCTCTCCCATCTCCTCCTCCCCGTTCCACCCCTCTAGCTTGTTGCAGAGCCACTGTTTGAGTCCCCTGAGTCATACAGCAAATTCCATTGGCATCACTTTTAACGTATGGTACTATGTTTCCATGTTCCTCTGCATTCATCTCACCCTCTCCTTCCTCCCCCCTGCCCGTGTCCATAAGTCTGTTCTCTACATCTGTGACTCCTTGGCTGCCCTGCAAATAATTTCATCAGTACCACCTTTAGTTCAAGCATTTCTTCCCCCCCCCCCAAGCATTTCTTATTTCTTATTCCACTCTTACTGTCTTTAGTGTGAGACTGATCTCGAAACTGATATGAAAGTATTATTCACAGCACGGAAAATTTGGAAGATGCAAACATGAAAAATTTAAAAAGTAACGCAGAGGCTAGTCACTCTAGGCTAACCCTTAAAACATTTATTGACTGATTTCTAGTTTCTCTTCTTTAACCTTTTTGATCTACGTGATCCTGTGTATTCCTTTTAGTTAGGGATTCATTTTTAGACTATCCTGACTCTTCCATTAAGTTCCAGTTTGGGGTCTGATACACTTACAGATGTGAAAAGTGCTTCCTGAATACTATAGAACATATTTGATGTTTAAAATACTTCCATGCGTATGTAGTGAGTCAATGATTTTAAGTTTATTTGTTACACATTTCAATGTAAAATCAATGTGTGAACTAACATATTCTCGATTTATAAAAGGTGGCTTTTTTTGTTGTGTGTAAGAATTCCTCACCGGTCCAAAGGTCATGGAGAGGTCTATTGTTTTTCTAAAATCGTTATAGTGTTGTTGTTTTTTTCGGTAATTGAATTGGGGTGTGAGTTGCAAAGTTTGTGTTTCTGTTCAATTTTTCCATCTGTTCGGGTTTCTTTCTCTCTCCTGAGTCAGACAGTAATTTCCCATTGGTTGTCCAGTTACCAAGGTTGGTGTCCGGGCATCCGTGCTGGTCTCTGCATTCATGTCCGGGTGTACTGTGAAACACTAAGCTTAATTTATTTGGAAATGACCTAGCTGTGCAATATACTGTCATCACTCAGTTGAGCAAAAGGATAGAAATTCAGGTGATCAAACTCCGGAGAAGGTTTCGTCGGAGAGGGGCGTGCGTTCAGGGGGTTGGGTTGGGAGGGTCGCGGACCGCGGATATCTCAGATGCCCTCCCAACCTGGGCCTCTGCAGGCCTGCCTCTGCTCGGCAGCCTCCCCCCGCCCCCATCGCGTTTGCTGCTCAGGGCCGGGTGGTCTCTGAAGCTGCCCGGCATCCTGCCCGAAGCCCCCCCTTGCCCACACGCTGTCTTCCGGTGTCTCTCTGAAACCTCATCTCTTTCTGCCTCTGTCTCACCTGACGTGGGTGCGTGCGAGTGCCTCTCCGTGTGCCTGGCTGTCGCTCGTCCGCTCTCTCAGGAAGATCCTGTGCTGGGCCTGTGGCGTGGGGGCAGGGCCGGCCTCGGTTGGGGGACAGGGCGGGGCTGAGGCACTCCAGGGGGTTTGCACAGCCGGTAGGATGGGCGCCTGGGGCCCCGGCTGGGCTGCCCCTAAGCCCGCAGGAGACTCCGGGGACCGCGGCCCCGGGCCGACGCCCCGCTCTTCCGGAGCCACGTGACCCTGAGCAGCGAACGGGATGGTGGGGGGCGGGGGGTGGGGGGGCACCGAGACGTCCTCCCCGCTCAAGCCACACCCCTCCCCAACCCCCGCCAGAGCTCCCGCAGCCTCGCCAGGCCGCTCGGGGTCTGGGAAGCGCCCCGGGCAGTGCCAGGCGCGTGCTGGCTGGGGGTGGCGTCGGCTGGTCTCCCAGCTGCAGGGCCTGTCCCGGTTTTTCCCATCAGTTTCAACAGTGACGGTCACCCCACATTGTGAGTCGTCTAGATTTCTCACTGACACCCCTGTTAGGGAGTGGCTTTTTAGAGAGATAGGGAAGGTCACTTGGGGGATGTTAGTCATGAGAGAAAATAAGGGCTCAGGTGGGATTGCAGATGTCATCCAGGTGGTAAATAGAGACAGTTGTTGCTGATACCAAGACATGAAGTTTTTTTTCCCCCTTTCCCCAAAAGGCCATATTACGACCACATGGGGGCGCTGAGTAACAGCCCATAGCTCGGCTGGAAGGGTGGGCCTTTGATAGTGATACCCTGGGATGGGTTGGACATACCCCCAGCCTTTGTCATTAATGCAGATGCAGCCCGGGCTGCTTAGGTTGAGTTGAAAAGCAGTGTGGTTTGCAAGTGAACATGCCTCGTTTAGGGAGAGATCAATAGCCATACATGGAGATATGATTAGAAAGAGGAAGAACATAATATGATGCATTTTACTTATCTGAGGCAGGATTGATGGGGTTCTGCTTGAACAAGAGCCTGAGATCTTCAACAGGTTCACAGGAATAGCTGTCCTCTGGCTTTGGAGTCTCAGTTTCTGTCTCCCCCTCCTGTAGGCCATAGGGTTTTATTCTAGAATTGTGGACCCAGGCAGATAGACCCTTCACTTTTACAGCAGTTGAAGTCACTAGAACAACCTGATATGGCCCTGTCCATTTCTCGGACAGCTGGTTTGGTCTCCCTTTTTCTTGCCAGGTCTTTACTGATACTTGATCCCCTGGCTTTACCTGGGGATTTTTCAAGTCTTCCTGTGGTTTGTTCTCCATACCGTTGGAGTTCTTGCTGAAACCTTCCCAGGTCAATTATATGTTTTAAGAGTGTATTGGCATCCTCGTCAAGAAACAAATCCGACGTTAAGAATGGTCGTCCATACATCATTTCATAAGGACTTAACAATAGTGGCCGTTTGGGGGATGTCCGTATCCTCATGAGGGCTAAGGGCAGCATATGTGTCCACTTATTATGTGTTTCTGACAAAGCTTAGCCAGAGCCCTTTTAAGAGTCTGGTTGGCTCTCTCTACGTTTCCTGAAGCTTGAGGCCTCCAGGATGAGCGGAGCTGGTATTTTAAGCCTAAGCATGCGGCTAGGTTCTGGGGTATCGTGGCTGTAAGTGAGGGCCCGTTGTCACTCTGAAGTGACCGAGGCAGCCCAAACCTAGGCACTATCTCCTTCAGCAGAGCTTTACAGACTTCTGTAGCTCTCTCAGTCTCAGTAGGGAACGCTTCGATCCATCATGTGAATGTGTCAATAAAGACAAGCAAGTAAGAAAATCCTTGGGTCTTGGGCATGGCTGTAAATTCTAAATGCGGAGCGGCATTGCCAGTCCGCTCCTGGGTATGATCCCCGATGTTGGACAGGTGTAATTAGAGGAGGTCTGGTTTTTGGGTTATTTTTTTAGACAGGTGTCACAATTTTGTGTGACATGTTTAACAACCTTAGCTAACTGGGGATGGGAGAGAATAGGCTTAAGCAAGATTTCTAGATTATCTTTTCCAAAATGGGCGCTCTTATGTAAGGAGTTAGTAATGTTTTAAACCTGAGAATCATGGAGTATTATTTGGGCCTGATCAGGCTGAAACCACCCATGTGACCAATCTCCCAACCCCGCTCAGCATATCGGGAATGTCCCCCTGGGGTAAAATCTGGAGTCAGGGTTTCCTTGGGGAAAAGGGGGCAGATAGCAGTGGCAGAGGTAGCTTCCCCGGCAGCTCGTCCTGCCTCTTGATCAGCTTTCCTATTTCCCTGAGCCTCTTTTTCTTGCCCCGTTTGGTGACTCTTGCAGTGGATGACAGCTAATTTTGCAGGAAGTTTGACTGCCTCCAGGAGCCTGAGAATGAGCTCTTTGTGTTTAATAGCAGAGCTTCGGGCACTGAGCATCCCTCTTTCTTTCCAAATTGCTGCATGGGCATGCAGAATGAGGAAAGCATACTTAGAGTCGATACACACATTAATCCTCTTTCCTTCTCCTAACTCCAAAGCTCTTGTCAGGGCAAAAAGTTCAGCTTTCTGGGCTGAGGTGTCTGGGGGAAGAGACCCACATTCCTTAGTTTCTTCCAGGCTCACTACAGCATATCCTGCTTTCCTCTCTCCCTTTTCTACAAAACTGCTGCCATCTGTGTGCCAGTTTTCCTCTGGGTCAGATAAAGGTGTCTCTGATAGGTCCCGGCGAGAAGAGTATAACTCGTCTGTGATTTGTATGCATTGGTGATCCAGAGGGGAGGTAGGGGGATCTGGCAGTAAGGTTGCTGGATTTAAAGTCTGGCAGACCCTCAACTTTATTTCTGGAATGTCAAGGAAGAGGTTTGGTATTGGGTGATCCTTCCCCCTGTCATCCACCTGTCCCCTTTCTTTTCCAAGAGTGCTTGCATCCGGTGAGGCGTATACACTGTGGTGGGCTGACCCAGGGTCAGCTTAGATGCCTCCTTAACCATAAGAGCGATGACTGCTACTGCCCGGAGGCAAGTGGGCCACCCTCTGGCCACCTCATCTAGTTATTTTGAGAGATAAGCCACAGGTTGTAATACGGGCCCCATCATCTGCTCTAACAACCCAAGAGCAGTTCCTGTCCTTCCAGAAACATAGAGTCTAAAAGGCTTCTCCAGGTTGGGGAGGCCTAAAGCTGGGGCTGTAGTGATGGACTCTTTTAGGGCATTAAAGGCCACCTTGCAGGTCTCATGCCAGTCGAGTGGCTCTTCCTCTTTCCCCCTTAAATTTTCATATAGGGGTCTGGCCAGATTGCCATAATTAGGAATCCAGATCCTGCAAAACCCGGTCCTTCCTAAAAATCCCCTAAGCTGTTGTTTTGTTTGGGGGTACGGGGTATTTAAGATGAGGGATCTCGCCTCGGGGTAGGCATTCTTTTTCTCTCCGTCATTATAAATCCAAGGTATTTTACTTGGGTTAAGCTAAAATGAGCCTACTTGGGGGATACTCGATAACCCTTTTCATACAGGAAAGTGAGCGTTTTAAATAGTGTCCATTTGAGAGCTGGTAAAATCTGGCCTAGCTATGAGCAAGTCGTAAACATACTGTATTAGACTACTGTTTGTTAAAGTTAATTCCCTTATTTCTCTCGCCGAGGAAGTCCCGAAGATAGGAGGGCTGTCCCTAAACCCTTGGGGTAGTCGAGTCCAGTCGAGAGTTTTATGGTCTCTCTTGTTTCCAAGTCCCGCCACTCAAAAGCAAAGAGTTTTTGGGATTCAGGATGGAGAGGAATGCAAAAGAAATCACCTTGAAGGTCCAAGACTGAGAAGTACTTGGCATTTCCTGGGACTTGGGATAGGAGGGTATATGGGTTTGGGACTATGGGGTGGATGGGAACCACAGCTTCATTAAGAGCTCTTAGATCCTGGACGAATCGGTAAGATCCATCTGGTTTTTGAACGGGCAAGATTGGGGTGTTGCAGGGGGACTCACAGCTGCTTCGAGTTCCAGTATCTCGGTATTTGTTAACTAATGGTTTAAGACCCTCAAGAGCTACTGGTTTTAAGGGATATTGTCTTTTCCAGGGCTAGGGAGCATTTTGTCTCAGAGAAATCTTTACTGGTGTAACATTTATGGCTAAACCAGGGCTGGAGACATCCCACACCTGGGGATTGACCTCATCTAGACAAGGGACAGACTCCTCCTTTTCTACCTCTGACTGTAAATGTTCAGACATAGGCAAAGAAAATTATCGACTTCTACCTTTGTGTCCCCAAGTCACTCTGGTTTGGAGGCGAAAGTATTATTCTCAAAATGGAAAATTTGGAAGCTGCAAACATGAAAAATTTAAAGAGTCACGCAGAGGCTAGTCACTCTAAGCTAACCCCTAAGACATTTATTGACTGATTTCTAGCTTCTCTTCTTTAACCTTTTTTATCTACAGTAATCCTGTGTGTTCCTTTTAGTTAGGGATTCATTTTTAGACTATCCTGACTCTTCGACTACGTTCCAGTTTTGGGTCTGATACACTTAGAGATGTGCCAAGTGCTTCCTGAATACTATAGAACATATTTTATATTTAAAATACTTCCATGCTTATGTAGTGAGTCAATGATTTTAAGTTTATTTGTTACACATTTCAATGTAAAAGTCAATGTGTGAACTAACATATTCACGACTTGGAAAAGTTGGCTATTTTTTGCTGTGTGTTTGAACTCCTCACCCGACCAAAGGTCATGGAGAGGTCTATTGTTTTTGTATAATGGTTATAGTGTTGTTTATTTTCTGGTAATTGAATTAGGGTGTGAATTGCAAAGCCTGTGTTTCTTTTCATTTCATTCCATCTGTTCGGGTTTCTTTCTCTCTCCTGAGTCAGACAGTAATTTCCCATTGGTTGTCCAGTTACCAAGGTTGGTGTACATGCATCCGTGCTGGTCTCTCCAAACATGTCCGGGTGTCCTGTGAAACACTAAGCTTAATTTATTTGGAAATGACCTAGCTGTTCAATACACTGTCATCACTCAGTTGAGCAGAGGGAGAGAAATTCAAGTGACAAAACTCCAGAGAAGCTAGTGTCAGAGCGCCCCGGCGTGGCATGCGTGCAGGGGGTTGGGGGGAGGGGGGCGGGGCGCGGAGCGAGGAGATCTCAGGTGTCCTCCCACCCTGGGCCTCTCCAGGCCCGCCGCTGCTCAGTGGCCTCCCCCCGCCCCCATCGCTTTGGCTGCTCAGGGCCGGGTGGTCTCTGCAGCTGCCCGGCAACTTGCCCGAGACCCCCCCTGCCCACACGCTGTCTTCCAGTCTCTTTGTGAACCCTCGACTCTTTCTGCCTCTATCTCACCTTGCGTGGGTGCGTGCGAGTGCCTGTCCGTGTGCCTGGCTGTCGCTCGTCCGCTCTCTCAGGAAGGTCCTGTGCTGGGCCCGTGGCGTGGGGGCAGGGCGGGCCTCGGTTTGGGGACAGGGCGGGGCTGAGGCACTCCAGGGTGTTTGCACAGCCGGCAGGATGGGCGCCTGGGGCCCGGGCTGGACTGCCCCTAAGCCTGCAGGAGGCTCTGTGGACCGCGGCCCCGGGCCGACGCCCCGCTCGTCCGGAGCCATCTGACCCTGTGCAGCGAACGGGATGGTGGGGGGCGGGGTGTGGGGGGGAACCGAGACGTCCTCCCCGCTCAAGCCACCCCCCTCCCCAACCCCCGGCAGAGCTCCCGCAGCCTTGCCAGGCCGCTTGGGGTCCGGGAAGCGCCCCGGGCCGGGCCAGGCGCGTGCTGGCCGGGGGTGACGTCGGCTGGTCTCCCAGCTGCAGGGCCTGTCCCGGTTTTTCCCATCAGTTTCAACAGTGACGGTCACCCCACATTGTGAGTCGTCTAGATTTCTCACTGACAACCCTGTTAGGGAGTGGCTTTTTAGAGAGATAGGGAAGGTCACTTGGGGGATGTTAGTCATGAGAGAAAATTAGGGCTCAGGTGGGATTGCAGATGTCATCCAGGGGGTAAATAGAGACAGTTGTTGCTGGTACCAAGACAGGAATTTTTTTTTCCCCCTTTCCCCAAAAGGCCATATTACGACCACATGGGGGCGCTGAGTAACAGCCCATAGCTCGGCTGGAAGGGTGGGCCTTTGATAGTGATACCCTGGGATGGGTTGGACATACCCCCAACCTTTGTCATTAATGCAGATGCAGCCCGGGCTGCTTAGGTTCAGTTGAGAAGCAGTGTGGTTTGCAAGTGAATATGCCTCGTTTACGGAGAGATTAATAGCCATACAGGGAGATATGATTAGAAAGAGGAAGAACATCATATGATGCATTTTACATATCTGAGGCAGGATTGATGGGGTTCTGCTTGAACAAGAGCCTGAGATCTTCAACAGGTTCACAGGAATAGCTGTCCTCTGGATTTGGAGTCTCAGTCTCTGTCTCCCCCTCCTGTAGGCCATAGGGTTTTATTCTAGAATTGTGGACCCAGGCAGATAGACCCTTCATTTTACAGCAGTTGAAGTCACTAGAACAACTTGATATGGCCCTGTCCATTTCTCGGACAGCTGGTTTGGACTCCCTTTTTCTTGCCAGGTCTTTACTGATACTTGATCCCCTGGCTTTACCTGGGGATTTTTCAACTCTTCCTGTGGTTTGTTCTCCATACCGTTGGAGTTCTTGCTGAAACCTTCCCAGGTCAGTTATATGTTTTAAGAGTGTATTGGCATCCTCGTCAAGAAACAAATCAGAAGTTAAGAATGGTCGTCCATACATCATTTCATAAGGACTTAACAATAGTGGCCGTTTGGGGGATGTCCGTAGCCTCATGACGGCTATGGGCAGCATATGTGTCCACTTATTATGTGTTTCTGACATAGCTTAGCCAGAGCCCTTTTAAGAGTCTGGTTGGCTCTCTCTACGTTTCCTGAAGCTTGAGGCCTCCAGGATGAGCAGAGCTGGTATTTTATGCCTAAGCATGTGGCTAGGTTCTGGGGTATCGTGGCTGTAAGTGAGGGCCCGTTGTCACTCTGAAGTGACCGAGGCAGCCCAAACCTAGCCACTATCTCCTTCAGCAGAGATTTACAGACTTCTGTAGCTCTCTCTGTCTCAGTAGGGAACGCTTCGATCCATCCTGTGAATGTGTCAATAAAGACTAGCAAGTAAGAAAACCTTTGGGTCTTGGGCATGTCTGTAAATTCTACTTGCCAGTCCACTCCTGGGTATGATCCCCGATGATGGACAGGTGTAATTAGAGGAGGTCTGGTTTTTGGGTTATTTTTTGACAGGTGTCACACTTTTGTGTGACATGTTTAACAACCTTAGCTAACTGGGGATGGGAGAGAATAGGCTTAAGCAAGATTTCTAGATTATCTTTTCCAAAATGGGCGCTCTTATGTAAGGAGTTAGTAATGTTTTAAACCTGAGAATCAGGGAGTATTATTTGGGCCTGATCAGGCTGAAACCACCCATGTGACCCAATCTCCCAGCCCCGCTCAGCATATCGGGAATGTCCCCCTGGGGTAAAATCTGGAGTCAGGGTTTCCTTGGGGAAAAGGGGGCAGATAGCAGTGGCAGAGGTAGCTTCCCCGGCAGCTCGTCCTGCCTCTTGATCAGCTTTCCTATTTCCCTGAGCCTCTTTTTCTTGCCCCTTTTGGTGACTCTTGCAGTGGATGACAGCTAATTTTGCAGGAAGTTTGACTGCCTCCAGGAGCCTGAGAATGAGCTCTTTGTGTTTAATAGCAGAGCTTCGGACACTGAGCATCCATCTTTCTTTCCAAATTGCTGCACGGGCATGCAGAATGAGGAAAGCATACTTAGAGTCGATACACACATTAATCCTCTTTCCTTCTCCTAACTCCAAAGCTCTTGTCAGGGCAAAAAATTCAGCTTTCTGGGCTGAGGTGTCTGCGGGAAGAGACCCACTTTCCTTAGTTTCTTCCAGGCTCACTACAGCATATCCTGCTTTCCTCTCTCCCTTTTCTACAAAACTGCTGCCATCTGTGTGCCAGTTTTCCTCTGGGTCAGATAAAGGTGTCTCTGATAGGTCCCGGCGAGAAGAGTATAACTCGTCTGTGATTTGTATGCATTGGTGATCCAGAGGGGAGGTAGGGGGATCTGGCAGTAAGGTTGCTGGATTTAAAGTCTGGCAGACCCTCAACTTTATTTCTGGAATGTCAAGGAAGAGGTTTGGTATTGGGTGATCCTTCCCCCTGTCATCCACCTGTCCCCTTTCTTTTCCAAGAGTGCTTGCATCCGGTGAGGCGTATACACTGTGGTGGGCTGACCCAGGGTCAGCTTAGATGCCTCCTTAACCATAAGAGCGATGACTGCTACTGCCCGGAGGCAAGTGGGCCACCCTCTGGCCACCTCATCTAGTTATTTTGAGAGATAAGCCACAGGTTGTAATACGGGCCCCATCATCTGCTCTAACAACCCAAGAGCAGTTCCTGTCCTTCCAGAAACATAGAGTCTAAAAGGCTTCTCCAGGTTGGGGAGGCCTAAAGCTGGGGCTGTAGTGATGGACTCTTTTAGGGCATTAAAGGCCACCTTGCAGGTCTCATGCCAGTCGAGTGGCTCTTCCTCTTTCCCCCTTAAATTTTCATATAGGGGTCTGGCCAGATTGCCATAATTAGGAATCCAGATCCTGCAAAACCCGGTCCTTCCTAAAAATCCCCTAAGCTGTTGTTTTGTTTGGGGGTACGGGGTATTTAAGATGAGGGATCTCGCCTCGGGGTAGGCATTCTTTTTCTCTCCGTCATTATAAATCCAAGGTATTTTACTTGGGTTAAGCTAAAATGAGCCTACTTGGGGGATACTCGATAACCCTTTTCATACAGGAAAGTGAGCGTTTTAAATAGTGTCCATTTGAGAGCTGGTAAAATCTGGCCTAGCTATGAGCAAGTCGTAAACATACTGTATTAGACTACTGTTTGTTAAAGTTAATTCCCTTATTTCTCTCGCCGAGGAAGTCCCGAAGATAGGAGGGCTGTCCCTAAACCCTTGGGGTAGTCGAGTCCAGTCGAGAGTTTTATGGTCTCTCTTGTTTCCAAGTCCCGCCACTCAAAAGCAAAGAGTTTTTGGGATTCAGGATGGAGAGGAATGCAAAAGAAATCACCTTGAAGGTCCAAGACTGAGAAGTACTTGGCATTTCCTGGGACTTGGGATAGGAGGGTATATGGGTTTGGGACTATGGGGTGGATGGGAACCACAGCTTCATTAAGAGCTCTTAGATCCTGGACGAATCGGTAAGATCCATCTGGTTTTTGAACGGGCAAGATTGGGGTGTTGCAGGGGGACTCACAGCTGCTTCGAGTTCCAGTATCTCGGTATTTGTTAACTAATGGTTTAAGACCCTCAAGAGCTACTGGTTTTAAGGGATATTGTCTTTTCCAGGGCTAGGGAGCATTTTGTCTCAGAGAAATCTTTACTGGTGTAACATTTATGGCTAAACCAGGGCTGGAGACATCCCACACCTGGGGATTGACCTCATCTAGACAAGGGACAGACTCCTCCTTTTCTACCTCTGACTGTAAATGTTCAGACATAGGCAAAGAAAATTATCGACTTCTACCTTTGTGTCCCCAAGTCACTCTGGTTTGGAGGCGAAAGTATTATTCTCAAAATGGAAAATTTGGAAGCTGCAAACATGAAAAATTTAAAGAGTCACGCAGAGGCTAGTCACTCTAAGCTAACCCCTAAGACATTTATTGACTGATTTCTAGCTTCTCTTCTTTAACCTTTTTTATCTACAGTAATCCTGTGTGTTCCTTTTAGTTAGGGATTCATTTTTAGACTATCCTGACTCTTCGACTACGTTCCAGTTTTGGGTCTGATACACTTAGAGATGTGCCAAGTGCTTCCTGAATACTATAGAACATATTTTATATTTAAAATACTTCCATGCTTATGTAGTGAGTCAATGATTTTAAGTTTATTTGTTACACATTTCAATGTAAAAGTCAATGTGTGAACTAACATATTCACGACTTGGAAAAGTTGGCTATTTTTTGCTGTGTGTTTGAACTCCTCACCCGACCAAAGGTCATGGAGAGGTCTATTGTTTTTGTATAATGGTTATAGTGTTGTTTATTTTCTGGTAATTGAATTAGGGTGTGAATTGCAAAGCCTGTGTTTCTTTTCATTTCATTCCATCTGTTCGGGTTTCTTTCTCTCTCCTGAGTCAGACAGTAATTTCCCATTGGTTGTCCAGTTACCAAGGTTGGTGTACATGCATCCGTGCTGGTCTCTCCAAACATGTCCGGGTGTCCTGTGAAACACTAAGCTTAATTTATTTGGAAATGACCTAGCTGTTCAATACACTGTCATCACTCAGTTGAGCAGAGGGAGAGAAATTCAAGTGACAAAACTCCAGAGAAGCTAGTGTCAGAGCGCCCCGGCGTGGCATGCGTGCAGGGGGTTGGGGGGAGGGGGGCGGGGCGCGGAGCGAGGAGATCTCAGGTGTCCTCCCACCCTGGGCCTCTCCAGGCCCGCCGCTGCTCAGTGGCCTCCCCCCGCCCCCATCGCTTTGGCTGCTCAGGGCCGGGTGGTCTCTGCAGCTGCCCGGCAACTTGCCCGAGACCCCCCCTGCCCACACGCTGTCTTCCAGTCTCTTTGTGAACCCTCGACTCTTTCTGCCTCTATCTCACCTTGCGTGGGTGCGTGCGAGTGCCTGTCCGTGTGCCTGGCTGTCGCTCGTCCGCTCTCTCAGGAAGGTCCTGTGCTGGGCCCGTGGCGTGGGGGCAGGGCGGGCCTCGGTTTGGGGACAGGGCGGGGCTGAGGCACTCCAGGGTGTTTGCACAGCCGGCAGGATGGGCGCCTGGGGCCCGGGCTGGACTGCCCCTAAGCCTGCAGGAGGCTCTGTGGACCGCGGCCCCGGGCCGACGCCCCGCTCGTCCGGAGCCACCTGACCCTGTGCAGCGAACGGGATGGTGGGGGGCGGGGTGTGGGGGGGAACCCAGACGTCCTCCCCGCTCAAGCCACCCCCCTCCCCAACCCCCGGCAGAGCTCCCGCAGCCTTGCCAGGCCGCTTGGGGTCCGGGAAGCGCCCCGGGCCGGGCCAGGCGCGTGCTGGCCGGGGGTGACGTCGGCTGGTCTCCCAGCTGCAGGGCCTGTCCCGGTTTTTCCCATCAGTTTCAACAGTGACGGTCACCCCACATTGTGAGTCGTCTAGATTTCTCACTGACAACCCTGTTAGGGAGTGGCTTTTTAGAGAGATAGGGAAGGTCACTTGGGGGATGTTAGTCATGAGAGAAAATAAGGGCTCAGGTGGGATTGCAGATGTCATCCAGGGGGTAAATAGAGACAGTTGTTGCTGGTACCAAGACATGAAGTTTTTTTTCCCCCTTTCCCCAAAAGGCCATATTACGACCACATGGGGGCGCTGAGTAACAGCCCATAGCTCGGCTGGAAGGGTGGGCCTTTGATAGTGATACCCTGGGATGGGTTGGACATACCCCCAACCTTTGTCATTAATGCAGATGCAGCCCGGGCTGCTTAGGTTCAGTTGAGAAGCAGTGTGGTTTGCAAGTGAACATGCCTCGTTTAGGGAGAGATCAATAGCCATACAGGGAGATATGATTAGAAAGAGGAAGAACATCATATGATGCATTTTACTTATCTGAGGCAGGATTGATGGGGTTCTGCTTGATCAAGAGCCTGAGATCTTCAACAGGTTCACAGGAATAGCTGTCCTCTGGCTTTGGAGTCTCAGTTTCTGTCTCCCCCTCCTGTAGGCCATAGGGTTTTATTCTAGAATTGTGGACCCAGGCAGATAGACCCTTCACTTTTACAGCAGTTGAAGTCACTAGAACAACCTGATATGGCCCTGTCCATTTCTCGGACAGCTGGTTTGGACTCCCTTTTTCTTGCCAGGTCTTTACTGATACTTGATCCCCTGGCTTTACCTGGGGATTTTTCAAGTCTTCCTGTGGTTTGTTCTCCATACCGTTGGAGTTCTTGCTGAAACCTTCCCAGGTCAATTATATGTTTTAAGAGTGTATTGGCATCCTCGTCAAGAAACAAATCAGAAGTTAAGATTGGTCGTCCATATATCATTTCATAAGGACTTAACAATAGTGGCCGTTTGGGGGATGTCCGTAGCCTCATGAGGGCTATGGGCAGCATATGTGTCCACTTATTATGTGTTCCTGACATAGCTTAGCCAGAGCCCTTTTAAGAGTCTGGTTGGCTCTCTCTACCTTTCCTGAAGCTTGAGGCCTCCAGGATGAGCGTAGCCGGTATTTTCTGCCTAAGCATGCGGCTAGGTTCTGGGGTATCGTGGCTGTAAGTGAGGGCCCGTTGTCACTCTGAAGTGACCGAGGCAGCCCAAACCTCGGCATTATCTCCTTCAGCAGAGCTTTACAGACTTCTGTAGCTCTCTCAGTCTCAGTAGGGAACGCTTCGATCCATCCTGTGAATGTGTCAATAAAGACTAGCAAGTAAGAAAACCCTTGGGTCTTGGGCATGGCTGTAAATTCTAAATGCGGAGCGGCATTGCCAGTCCGCTCCTGGGTATGATCCCCGATGTTGGACAGGTGTAATTAGAGGAGGTCTGGTTTTTGGGTTATTTTTTTAGACAGGTGTCACAATTGTGTGTGACATGTTTAACAACCTTAGCTAACTGGGGATGGGAGAGAATAGGCTTAAGCAAGATTTCTAGATTATCTTTTCCAAAATGGGCGCTCTTATGTAAGGAGTTAGTAATGTTTTAAACCTGAGAATCAGGGAGTATTATTTGGGCCTGATCAGGCTGAAACCACCCATGTGACCAATCTCCCAACCCCGCTCAGCATATCGGGAATGTCCCCCTGGGGTACAATCTGGAGTCAGGGTTTCCTTGGGGAAAAGGGGGCAGATAGCAGTGGCAGAGGTAGCTTCCCCGGCAGCTCGTCCTGCCTCTTGATCAGCTTTCCTATTTCCCTGAGCCTCTTTTTCTTGGCCCTTTTGGTGACTCTTGCAGTGGATGACAGCTAATTTTGCAGGAAGTTTGACTGCCTCCAGGAGCCTGAGAATGAGCTCTTTGTGTTTAATAGCAGAGCTTCGGGCACTGAGCATCCCTCTTTCTTTCCAAATTGCTGCACGGGCATGCAGAATGAGGAAAGCATACTTAGAGTCGATACACACATTAATCCTCTTTCCTTCTCCTAACTCCAAAGCTCTTGTCAGGGCAAAAAGTTCAGCTTTCTGGGCTGAGGTGTCTCGGGGAAGAGACCCACTTTCCTTAGTTTCTTCCAGGCTCACTACAGCATATCCTGCTTTCCTCTCTCCCTTTTCTACAAAACTGCTGCCATCTGTGTGCCAGTTTTCCTCTGGGTCAGATAAAGGTGTCTCTGATAGGTCCCGGCGAGAAGAGTATAACTCGTCTGTGATTTGTATGCATTGGTGATCCAGAGGGGAGGTAGGGGGATCTGGCAGTAAGGTTGCTGGATTTAAAGTCTGGCCGACCCTCAACTTTATTTCTTGAGTGTCAAGGAGGAGAGCTTGGTATTGGGTGATCCTTCCCCCTGTCATCCACCTGTCCCCTTTCGTTTCCAAGAGTGCTTGCTCCCGGTGAGGCGTATACACTGTGGTGGGCTGACCCAGGGTCAGCTTAGATGCCTCCTTAACCATAAGAGTGGTGGCTGCTACTGCCCGGAGGCAAGTGGGCCACCCTCTGGCCACCTCATCTAGTTATTTTGAGAGATAAGCCACAGGTTGTCATACGGGCCCCATCATCTGCTCTAACACCCCAAGAGCAGTCCCTGTCCTTCCAGAAACATAGAGTCTAAAAGGCTTCTCCAGGTTGGGGAGGCCTAAAGCTGGGGCTGTAGTGATGGACTCTTTTAGGGCATTAAAGGCCACCTTGCAGGTCTCATGCCAGTCGAGTGGCTCTTCCTCTTTCCCTCTTAAATTTTCATATAGGGGTCTGGCCAGATTGCCATAATTAGGAACCCAGATCCTGCAAAACCCGGTCCTTCCTAAAAATCTCCTAAGCTGTTGTTTTGTTTGGGGGTACGGGGTATTTAAGATGAGGGATCTCCCCTCGGGGTCAGGCATTCTTTTTCTCTCCTTAATTATAAACCCAAGGTATTTTACTTGGGTTAAGATAATCTGAGCCTACTTGGGGCATACTCGATAACCCTTTTCATACAGGAAAGTTAGCGTTTTAAATAGTGTCCATTTGAGAGCTGGTAAAATCTGGCCTAGCTATGAGCAAGTCATCCACATACTGTATTAGACTACTGTTTGTTAAAGTTAATTCCCTTAGTTCTCTCCCCACGGAAGTCCCGAAGATATGAGGGCTGTCCCTAAACGCATGGGGTAGTCGAGTCCAGTCGAGAGTTGTATGGTCTCTCTTGTTTCCAAGTCCCGCCACTCAAAAGCAAAGAGTTTTTGGGATTCAGGATGGAGAGGAATGCAAAAGAAAGCACCTTGAAGGTCCAAGACTGAGAAGTACTTGGCATTTCCTGGGACTTGGGATAGGAGGGTATATGGGTTTGGGACTATGGGGTGGATGGGAACCACAGCTTCATTAACAGCTCTTAGATCCTGGACGAATCGGTAAGATCCATCTGGTTTTTGAACGGGCAAGATTGGGGTGTTGCAGGGGGACTCATAGCTGATTCGAGTTCCAGTATCTCGGTATTTGTTAACTAATGGTTAAAGACCCTCAAGAGCTACTGGTTTTAAGGGATATTGTCTTTTCCAGGGCTAGGGAGCATTTTGTCTCAGAGAAATCTTTACTGGTGGAACATTTATGGCTAAACCAGGGCTGGAGACATCCCACACCTGGGGATTGACATCATCTAGACAAGGGACAGACTCCTCCTTTTCTACCTCTGACTGTAAATATTCAGACATAGGCAAAGAAAATTATCGACTTCTACCTTTGTGTCCCCAAGTCACTCTGGTTTGGAGGCGAAAGTATTATTCTCAAAATGGAAAATTTGGAAGCTGCAAACATGAAAAATTTAAAGAGTCACGCAGAGGCTAGTCACTCTAAGCTAACCCCTAAGACATTTATTGACTGATTCCTAGCTTCTCTTCTTTAACCTTTTTTATCTACAGTAATCCTGTGTGTTCCTTTTAGTTAGGGATTCATTTTTAGACTATCCTGACTCTTCCACTTCGTTCCACTTTTGGGTCTGATACACTTAGAGATGTGCCAAGTGCTTCCTGAATACTATAGAACATATTTTATATTTAAAATACTTCCATGCTTATGTAGTGAGTCAATGATTTAAGTTTATTTGTTACACATTTCAATGTAAAAATCAATGTGTGAACTAACATATTCACAACTTGATAAAGTTGGCTTTTTTTGATGTGTGTTTGAACTCCTCACCAAACCAAAGGTCATGGAGAGGTTTTTTGTTTTTCTAAAATGGTTATAGTGTTGTTTATTTTCTGGTAATTGAATTAGGGTGTGAGTTGCAAAGCTTGTGTTTCTGTTCATTTCATTCCATCTGTTCGGGTTTCTTTCTCTCTCCTGAGTCAGACAGTAATTTCCCATTGGTTGTCCAGTTACCAAGGTTGGTGTCCATGCATCCGTGCTGGTCTCTCCATACATGTCCGGGTGTCCTGTGAAACACTAAGCTTAATTTATTTGGAAATGACCTAGCTGTTCAATACACTGTCATCACTCAGTTGAGCAGAGGGAGAGAAATTCAAGTGACAAAACTCCAGAGAAGCTAGTGTCAGAGCGCCCCGGCGTGGCATGCGTGTAGGGGGTTGGGGGGAGGGGGGCGGGGCGCGGAGCGCGGAGATCTCAGGTGTCCTCCCACCCTGGGCCTCTCCAGGCCCGCCGCTGCTCAGTGGCCTCCCCCCGGCCCCATCGCTTTGGCTGCTCAGGGCCGGGTGGTCTCTGCAGCTGCCCGGCATCCTGCCCGAGGCCCCCCCTGCCCACACGCTGTCTTCCAGTCTCTCTCTGAACCCTCGACTCTTTCTGCCTCTGTCTCACCTGGCGTGGATGCGTGCGAGTGCCTGTCCGTGTGCCTGGCTGTGGCTCGTCCGCTCTCTCAGGAAGGTCCTGTGCTGGGCCCGTGGCATGGGGGCAGGGCGGGCCTCAGTTTGGGGACAGTGCGGGGCTGAGGCACTCCAGGGGGTTTGCACAGCCGGCAGGATGGGCGCCTGGGGCCCCGGCTGGGCTGCCCCTAAGCCCGCAGGAGGCTCTGTGGACCGCGGCCCCGGGCCGACGCCCCGCTCGTCCGGAGACACGTGACCCTGAGCAGCGAACGGGATGGTGGGGGGCGAGGGGTGGGGGGGCACCGAGACGTCCTCCCCGCTCAACCCACACCCCTCCCCAACCCCCGCCAGAGCTCCCGCAGCCTCGCCAGGCCGCTCGGGGTCCGGGAAGCGCCCCGGGCCGGGCCAGGCGCGTGCTGGCCGGGGGTGGCGTCGGCTGGTCTCCCAGCTGCAGGGCCTGTCCCGGTTTTTCCCATCAGTTTCAACAGTGACGGTCACCCCACATTGTGAGTCGTCTAGATTTCTCACTGACAACCCTGTTAGGGAGTGGCTTTTTAGAGAGATAGGGAAGGTCACTTGGGGGATGTTAGTCATGAGAGAAAATAAGGGCTCAGGTGGGATTGCAGATGTCATCCAGGGGGTAAATAGAGACAGTTGTTGCTGGTACCAAGACATGAAGTTTTTTTTCCCCCTTTCCCAAAAGGCCATATTACGACCACATGGGGGCGCTGAGTAACAGCCCATAGCTAGGCTGGAAGGGTGGGCCTTTGATAGTGATACCCTGGGATGGGTTGGACATACCCCCAACCTTTGTCATTAATGCAGATGCAGCCCGGGCTGCTTAGGTTCAGTTGAGAAGCAGTGTGGTTTGCAAGTGAACATGCCTCGTTTAGGGAGAGATCAATAGCCATACAGGGAGATATGATTAGAAAGAGGAAGAACATCATATGATGCATTTTACTTATCTGAGGCAGGATTGATGGGGTTCTGCTTGAACAAGAGCCTAAGATCTTCAACAGGTTCACAGGAATAACTGTCCTCTGGCTTTGGAGTCTCAGTTTCTGTCTCCCCCTCCTGTAGGCCATAGGGTTTTATTCTAGAATTGTGGACCCAGGCAGATAGACCCTTCACTTTTACAGCAGTTGAAGTCACTAGAACAACCTGATATGGCCCTGTCCATTTCTCGGACAGCTGGTTTGGACTCCCTTTTTCTTGCCAGGTCTTTACTGATACTTGATCCCCTGGCTTTACCTGGGGATTTTTCAAGTCTTCCTGTGGTTTGTTCTCCATACCGTTGGAGTTCTTGCTGAAACCTTCCCAGGTCAATTATATGTTTTAAGAGTGTATTGGCATCCTCGTCAAGAAACAAATCAGAAGTTAAGATTGGTTGTCCATATATCATTTCATAAGGACTTAACAATAGTGGCCGTTTGGGGGATGTCCGTAGCCTCATGAGGGCTATGGGCAGCATATGTGTCCACTTATTATGTGTTCCTGACATAGCTTAGCCAGAGCCCTTTTAAGAGTCTGGTTGGCTCTCTCTACCTTTCCTGAAGCTTGAGGCCTCCAGGATGAGCGTAGCCGGTATTTTCTGCCTAAGCATGCGGCTTGGTTCTGGGGTATCGTGGCTGTAAGTGAGGGCCCGTTGTCACTCTGAAGTGACCAAGGCAGCCCAAACCTAGGCACTATCTCCTTCAGCAGAGCTTTACAGACTTCTGTAGCTCTCTCAGTCTCAGTAGGGATCGCTTCGATCCATCCTGTGAATGTGTCAATAAAGACAAGCAAGTAAGAAAACCCTTGGGTCTTGGGCATGGCTGTAAATTCTAAATGCGGAGCGGCATTGCCAGTCCGCTCCTGGGTATGATCCCCGATGTTGGACAGGTGTAATTAGAGGAGGTCTGGTTTTTGGGTTATTTTTTTAGACAGGTGTCACAATTGTGTGTGACATGTTTAACAACCTTAGCTAACTGGGGATGGGAGAGAATAGGCTTAAGCAAGATTTCTAGATTATCTTTTCCAAAATGGGCGCTCTTATGTAAGGAGTTAGTAATGTTTTAAACCTGAGAATCAGGGAGTATTATTTGGGCCTGATCAGGCTGAAACCACCCATGTGACCCAATCTCCCAACCCCGCTCAGCATATCGGGAATGTCCCCCTGGGGTAAAATCTGGAGTCAGGGTTTCCTTGGGGAAAAGGGGGCAGATAGCAGTGGCAGAGGTAGCTTCCCCGGCAGCTCGTCCTGCCTCTTGATCAGCTTTCCTATTTCCCTGAGCCTCTTTTTCTTGCCCCTTTTGGTGACTCTTGCAGTGGATGACAGCTAATTTGGCAGGAAGTTTGACTGCCTCCAGGAGCCTGAGAATGAGCTCTTTGTGTTTAATAGCAGAGCTTCGGGCACTGAGCATCCCTCTTTCTTTCCAAATTGCTGCACGGGCATGCAGAATGAGGAAAGCATACTTAGAGTCGATACACACATTAATCCTCTTTCCTTCTCCTAAGTCCAAAGCTCTTGTCAGGGCAAAAAGTTCAGCTTTCTGGGCTGAGGTGTCTGGGGGAAGAGACCCACTTTCCTTAGTTGCTTCCAGGCTCACTACAGCATATCCTGCTTTCCTCTCTCCCTTTTCTACAAAACTGCTGCCATCTGTGTGCCAGTTTTCCTCTGGGTCAGATAAAGTTGTCTCTGATAGGTCCCGGCGAGAAGAGTATAACTCGTCTGTGATTTGTATGCATTGGTGATCCAGAGGGGAGGTAGGGGGATCTGGCAGTAAGGTTGCTGGATTTAAAGTCTGGCAGACCCTCAACTTTATTTCTTGAGTGTCAAGGAGGAGAGCTTGGTATTGGGTGATCCTTCCCCCTGTCATCCACCTGTCCCCTTTCGTTTCCAAGAGTGCTTGCACCCGGTGAGGCGTATACACTGTGGTGGGCTGACCCAGGGTCAGCTTAGATGCCTCCTTAACCAGAAAAGCGGTGGCTGCTACTGCCCGGAGGCAATTGGGCCACCCTCTGGCCACCTCATCTAGTTATTTTGAGAGATAAGCCACAGGTTGTAATACGGGCCCCATCATCTGCTCTAACACTCCAAGAGCAGTTCCTGTCCTTCCAGAAACATAGAGTCTAAAAGGCTTCTCCAGGTTGGGGAGGCCTAAATCTGGGGCTGTAGTGATGGACTCTTTTAGGGCATTAAAGGCCACCTTGCAGGTCTCATGCCAGTCGAGTGGCTCTTCCTCTTTCCCCCTTAAATTTTCATATAGGGTTCAGGCCAGATTGCCATAATTAGGAATCCAGATCCTGCAAAACCCGGTCCTTCCTAAAAATCCCCTAAGCTGTTGTTTTGTTTGGGGGTACGGGGTATTTAAGATGAGGGATCTCCCCTCGGGGTCAGGCATTCTTTTTCTCTCCGTAATTATAAATCCAAGGTATTTTACTTGGGTTAAGCTAATCTGAGCCTACTTGGGGGATACTCGATAACCCTTTTCATACAGGAAAGTTAGCGTTTTAAATAGTGTCCATTTGAGAGCTGGTAAAATCTGGCCTAGCTATGAGCAAGTCATCCACATACTGTATTAGACTACTGTTTGTTAAAGTTAATTCCCTTAGTTCTCTCCCCGAGGAAGTCCCGAAGATATGAGGGCTGTCCCTAAACCCTTGGGGTAGTCGAGTCCAGTCGAGAGTTGTATGGTCTCTCTTGTTTCCAAGTCCCGCCACTCAAAAGCAAAGAGATTTTGGGATTCAGGATGGAGAGGAATGCAAAAGAAAGCACCTTGAAGGTCCAAGACTGAGAAGTACTTGGCATTTCCTGGGACTTGGGATAGGAGGGTATATGGGTTTGGGACTATGGGGTGGATGGGAACCACAGCTTCATTAACAGCTCTTAGATCCTGGACGAATCGGTAAGATCCATCTGGCTTTTGAACGGGCAAGATTGGGGTGTTGCAGGGGGACTCACAGCTGATTCGAGTTCCAGTATCTCGGTATTTGTTAACTAATGGTTTAAGACCCTCAAGAGCTACTGGTTTTAAGGGATATTGTCTTTTCCAGTGCTAGGGAGCATTTGGTCTCAGAGAAATCTTTACTGGTGGAACACTTATGGCTAAACCAGGGCTGGAGACATCCCACACCTAGGGATTGACATCATCTAGACAAGGGACAGACTCCTCCTTTTCTACCTCTGACTGTAAATATTCAGACATAGGCAAAGAAAATTATCGACTTCTACCTTTGTGTCCCCAAGTCACTCTGGTTTGGAGGCGAAAGTATTATTCTCAAAATGGAAAATTTGGAAGCTGCAAACATGAAAAATTTAAAGAGTCACGCAGAGGCTAGTCACTCTAAGCTAACCCCTAAGACATTTATTGACTGATTTCTAGCTTCTCTTCTTTAACCTTTTTTATCTACAGTAATCCTGTGTGTTCCTTTTAGTTAGGGATTCATTTTTAGACTATCCTGACTCTTCCACTACGTTCCAGTTTTGGGTCTGATACACTTAGAGATGTGCCAAGTGCTTCCTGAATACTATAGAACATATTTTATATTTAAAATACTTCCATGCTTATGTAGTGAGTCAATGATTTTAAGTTTATTTGTTACACATTTCAATGTAAAAGTCAATGTGTGAACAAATATATTCACGACGTGGAAAAGTTGGCTATTTTTTGCTGTGTGTTTGAACTCCTCACCCGACCAAATGTCATGGAGAGGTCTATTGTTTTTCTAAAATGATTATAGTGTTGTTTATTTTCTGGTAATTGAATTAGGGTGTGAGTTGCAAAGCCTGGGTTTCTGTTCATTTCATTCCATCTGTTCGGGTTTTTTTCTCTCTCCTGAGTCAGACAGTAATTTCCCATTGGTTGTCCAGTTACCAAGGTTGGTGTCCATGCATCCGTGCTGGTCTCTCCATACATGTCCGGGTGTCCTGTGAAACACTAAGCTTAATTTATTTGGAAATGACCTAGCTGTTCAATACACTGTCATCACTCAGTTGAGCAGAGGGAGAGAAATTCAAGTGACAAAACTCCAGAGAAGCTAGTGTCAGAGCGCCCCGGCGTGGCATGCGTGCAGGGGGTTGGGGGGAGGGGGGCGGGGCGCGGAGCGCGGAGATCTCAGGTGTCCTCCCACCCTGGGCCTCTCCAGGCTCGCCGCTGCTCAGTGGCCTCCCCCTGCCCCCATCGCTTTGGCTGCTCAGGGCCGGGTGGTCTCTGCAGCTGCCCGGCATCCTGCCCGAGGCCCCCCCTGCCCACACGCTGTCTTCCAGTCTCTTTGTGAACCCTCGACTCTTTCTGCCTCTGTCTCACCTTGCGTGGGTGCGTGCAAGTGCCTGTCCGTGTGCCTGGCTGTCGCTCGTCCCCTCTCTCAGGAAGGTCCTGTGCTGGGCCCGTGGCGTGGGGGCAGGGCGGGCCTCGGTTTGGGGACAGGGCGGGGCTGAGGCACTCCAGGGGGTTTGCACAGCCGGCAGGATGGGCGCCTGGGGCCCGGGCTGGGCTGCCCCTAAGCCTGCAGGAGGCTCTGTGGACCGCGGCCCCGGGCCGATGCCCCGCTCGTCCGGAGCCACCTGACCCTGTGCAGCGAACGGGATGGTGGGTGGTGGGTGGTGGGGGGGAACCGAGACTTCCTCCCCGCTCAAGCCACCCCCCTCCCCAACCCCCGGCAGAGCTCCCGCAGCCTTGCCAGGCCGCTTGGGGTCCGGGAAGCGCCCCGGGCCGGGCCAGGCGCGTGCTGGCCGGGGGTGGCGTCGGCTGGTCTCCCAGCTGCAGGGCCTGTCCCGGTTTTTCCCATCAGTTTCAACAGTGACGGTCACCCCACATTGTGAGTCGTCTAGATTTCTCACTGACAACCCTGTTAGGGAGTGGCTTTTTAGAGAGATAGGGAAGGTCACTTGGGGGATGTTAGTCATGAGAGAAAATAAGGGCTCAGGTGGGATTGCAGATGTCATCCAGGGGGTAAATAGAGACAGTTGTTGCTGGTAACAAGACATGAAGTTTTTTTTCCCCCTTTCCCCAAAAGGCCATATTACGACCACATGGGGGCGCTGAGTAACAGCCCATAGCTCAGCTGGAAGGGTGGGCCTTTGATAGTGATACCCTGGGATGGGTGGGACATACCCCCAACCTTTGTCATTAATGCAGATGCAGCCCGGGCTGCTTAGGTTCAGTTGAGAAGCAGTGTGGTTTGCAAGTGAACATGCCCCGTTTAGGGAGAGATCAATAGCCATACAGGGAGATATGATTAGAAAGAGGAAGAACATCATATGATGCATTTTACTTATCTGAGGCAGGATTGATGGGGTTCTGCTTGAACAAGAGCCTGAGATCTTCAACAGGTTCACAGGAATAGCTGTCCTCTGGCTTTGGAGTCTCAGTTTCTGTCTCCCCCTCCTGTAGGCCATAGGGTTTTATTCTAGAATTGTGTAACCAGGCAGATAGACCCTTCACTTTTACAGCAGTTGAAGTCACTAGAACAACCTGATATGGCCCTGTCCATTTCTCGGACAGCTGGTTTGGACTCCCTTTTTCTTGCCAGGTCTTTACTGATACTTGATCCCCTGGCTTTACCTGGGGATTTTTTCAAGTCTTCCTGTGGTTTGTTCTCCATACCGTTGGAGTTCTTGCTGAAAATTTCCCAGGTCAATTATATGTTTTAAGAGTGTATTGGCATCCTCGTCAAAAAACAAATCAGAAGTTAAGAATGGTCGTCCATACCTCATTTCATAAGGACTTAACAATAGTGGCCGTTTGGGGGATGTCCGTAGCCTCATGAGGGCTATGGGCAGCATATGTGTCCACTTATTATGTGTTTCTGACATAGCTTAGCCAGAGCCCTTTTAAGAGTCTGGTTGGCTCTCTCTACCTTTCCTGAAGCTTGAGGCCTCCAGGTTGAGCGGAGCTGGTATTTTATGCCTAAGCATGTGGCTAGGTTCTGGGGTATCGTGGCTGTAAGTTAGGGCCCGTTGTCACTCTGAAGTGACCGAGGCAGCCCAAACCTAGGCACTATCTCCTTCAGCAGAGCTTTACAGACTTCTGTAGCTCTCTCTGTCTCAGTAGGAAACGCTTCGATCCATCCTGTGAATGTGTCAATAAAGACTAGCAAGTAAGAAAACCCTTGGGTCTTGGGCATGTCTGTAAATTCTACTTGCCAGTCCACTCCTGGGTATGATCCCCGATGATGGACAGGTGTAATTAGAGGAGGTCCGGTTTTTGGGTTATTTTTTAGACAGGTGTCACAATTTTGTGTGACCTGTTTAACAACCTTAGCTAACTGGGGATGGGAGAGAATAGGCTTAAGCAAGATTTCTAGATTATCTTTTCCAAAATGGGCGCTCTTATGTAAGGAGTTAGTAATGTTTTAAACCTGAGAATCAGGGAGTATTATTTGGGCCTGATCAGGCTGAAACCACCCATGTGACCCAATCTCCCAGCCCCGCTCAGCATATCGGAAATGTCCCCCTGGGGTAAAATCTGGAGTCAGGGTTTCCTTGGGGAAAAGGGGGCAGATAGCAGTGGCAGAGGTAGCTTCCCCGGCAGCTCGTCCTGCCTCTTGATCAGCTTTCCTATTTCCCTGAGCCTCTTTTTCTTGCCCCTTTTGGTGACTCTTGCAGTGGATGACAGCTAATTTTGCAGGAAGTTTGACTGCCTCCAGGAGCCTGAGAATGAGCTCTTTGTGTTTAATAGCAGAGCTTCGGGCACTGAGCATCCCTCTTTCTTTCCAAATTGCTGCATGGGCATGCAGAATGAGGAAAGCATACTTAGAGTCCATACACACATTAATCCTCTTTCCTTCTCCTAACTCCAAAGCACTTGTCAGGGCAAAAAGTTCAGCTTTCTGGGCTGAGGTGTCTGGGGGAAGAGACCCACTTTCCTTAGTTGCTTCCAGGCTCACTACAGCATATCCTGCTTTCCTCTCTCCCTTTTCTTCAAAACTGCTGCCATCTGTGTGCCAGTTTTCCTCTGGGTCAGATAAAGGTGTCTCTGATAGGTCCCGGCGAGAAGAGTATAACTCGTCTGTGATTTGTATGCATTGGTGATCCAGAGGGGAGGTAGGGGGATCTGGCAGTAAGGTTGCTGGATTTAAAGTCTGGCAGACCCTCAACTTTATTTCTGGAGTGTCAAGGAGGAGGGCTTGGTATTGGGTGATCCTTCCCCCTGTCATTCACCTGTCCCCTTTCGTTTCCAAAACTGCTTCCACCAGGTGAGGCGTATACACTGTAGTGGGCTGACCCAGGGTCAGCTTAGATGCCTCCTTAACCATAAGAGCGGTGGCTGCTACTGCCTGGAGGCAAGTGGTCAACCCTCTGGCCACCTCATCTAGTTATTTTGGGAGATAAGCCACAGGTTGTAATACGGGCCCCATCATCTGCCCTAACACCCCAAAAGCAGTTCCTGTCCTTCCAGAAACATAGAGTCTAAAAGGCTTCTCCAGGTTGGGGAGGCCTAAAGCTGGGTCTGTAGTGATGGACTCTTTTAGGGCATTAAAGGCCACCTTGCAGGTCTCATGCTAGTCGAGTGGCTCTTCCTCTTTCCCCCTTAAATTTTCATATAGGGGTCTGGCCAGATTGCCATAATTAGGAATCCAGGTCCTGCAAAACCCGGTCCTTCCTAAAATCCCCTAAGCTGTTGTTTTGTTTGGGGGTACGGATTTTTTAAGATGAGGGATCTCCCCTCGGGGTCAGGCATTCTTTTTCTCTCCGTATTTATAAATCCAAGGTATTTTACTTGGGTTAAGCTAATGTGAGCCTACTTAGGGGATACTCGATAACCCTTTTCATACAGGAAAGTTAGCGTTTTAAATAGTGTCCATTTGAGAGCTGGTAAAATCTGGCCTAGCTATGAGCAAGTCATCCACATACTGTATTAGACTACTGTTTGTTAAAGTTAATTCCCTTAGTTCTCTCCCCGAGGAAGTCCCGAAGATATGAGGGCTGTCCCTAAACCCTTGGGGTAGTTGAGTCCAGTCGAGAGTTGTATGGTCTCTCTTGTTTCCAAGTCCCGCCACTCAAAAGCAAAGAGTTTTTGGGATTCAGGATGGAGAGGAATGCAAAAGAAAGCACCTTGAAGGTCCAAGACTGAGAAGTACTTGGGATTTCCTGGGACTTGGGATAGGAGGGTATATGGGTTTGGGACTATGGGGTGGATGGGAACCACAGCTTCATTAACAGCTCTTAGATCCTGGACGAATCGGTAAGATCCATCTTGTTTTTGAACGGGCAAGATTGGGGTGTTGCAGGGGGACTCACAGTTGATTCGAGTTCCAGTATCTTGGTATTTGTTAACTAATGGTCTAAGACCCTCAAGAGCTTCTGGTTTTAAGGGATATTGTCTTTTCCAGGGCTAGGGAGCATTTGGTCTCAGAGAAATCTTTACTGGTGGAACATTTATGGCTAAACCAGGGCTGGAGACATCCCACACCTGGGGATTGACATCATCTAGACAAGGGACAGACTCCTCCTTTTCTACCTCTGACTGTAAATATTCAGACATAGGCAAAGAAAATTATCGACTTCTACCTTTGTGTCCCCAAGTCACTCTGGTTTGGAGGCGAAAGTATTATTCTCACCATGGAAAATTTGGAAGCTGCAAACATGAAAAATTTAAAGATTCACGCAGAGGCTAGTCACTCTAAGCTAACCCCAAAGACATTTATTGACTGATTTCTAGCTTTTCTTCTTTAACCTTTTTTATCTACAGTAATCCTGTGTGTTCCTTTTAGTTAGGGATTCATTTTTAGACTATCCTGACTCTTCCACTACGTTCCAGTTTTTGTTCTGATACACTTACAGATGTGCCAAGTGCTTCCTGAATACTATAGAACATATTTTATGTTTAAAATACTTCCATGCTAATGTAGTGAATCAATGATTTTAAGTTTATTTGTTACACATTTCAATGTAAAAGTCAATGTGTGAACTAACATAGTCACAACTTGGAAAAGTTGGCTTTTTTTTTTGGTGTGTGTTTGAACTCCTCACCCGACCAAAGGTCATGGAGAGGTCTATTGTTTTTCTAAAATGGTTATAGTGTTGTTTATTTTCTGGTAATGGAATTAGGGTGTGAGTTGCAAAGCCTGTGTTTCTGTTCATTTCATTCCATCTGTTCGGGTTTCTTTCTCTCTCCTGAGTCAGACAGTAATTTCCCATTGGTTGTCCAGTTACAAAGGTTGGTGTCCATGCATCCGTGCTGGTCTCTCCATACATGCCCGGGTGTCCTGTGAAACACTAAGCTTAATTTATTTGGAAATGACCTAGCTGTTCAATACAGTGTCATCACTCAGTTGAGCAGAGGGAGAGAAATTCAAGTGACAAAACTCCAGAGAAGCTAGTGTCAGAGCGCCCAGGCGTGGCATGCGTGCAGGGGGTTCGGGGGAGGGGGGCGGGGAGCAGAGCGCGGAGATCTCAGGTGTCCGCCCACCCTGGGCCTCTCCAGGCCCGCCGCTGCTCAGTGGCCTCCCCCCGTCCCCATCGCTTTGGCTGCTCAGGGCCGGGTGGTCTCTGCAGCTGCCCGGCATCCTGCCCGAGGCCCCCCCTGCCCACACGCTGTCTTCCAGTCTCTCTCTGAACCCTCGACTCTTTCTGCCTCTGTCTCACCTGGCGTGGGTGCGTGCGAGTGCCTGTCCGTGTGCCTGGCTGTCGCTCGTCCGCTCTCTCAGGAAGGTCCTGTGCTGGGCCCGTGGCGTGGGGTCAGGGCGGGCCTTGGTTTGGGGACAGGGCGGGGCTGAGGCACTCCAGGGGGTTTGCACAGCCGGCAGGATAGGAGCCTGGGGCCCCGGCTGGGCTGCCCCTAAGCTCCAGGAGGCTCCGGGGACTGCAGACCCGGGCCGAAGCCCCGCTTGTCCGGAGCCACCTGACCCTGAGCAGCGAACGGGATGGTGGGTGACAGGGGGTGAGGGGTCACCGAGATGTCCTCGCTGATCTCCCCAACCCCCCTCCCCCCACCCCAGGTTCCCCAGGCACGCCAGGCCCCGGCCGGCCGGGCCAGACTGGTGCTGGCCTGGGCTCGCGGTGTGCGGAGCGGGGGCGCCCTCCGCTGGCCGCCGAGCTGCAGGCTCTGGCCGGCCGGAGTCCAGTCGCGGGTCGTGCGGCTCAAGTGCTGCGCGAGCCCGCTCGAAAAATGCAGCCCCAGGCCCGACCGGCAGGTCAGACCGCAAGGGAGGCGCAACGCGGGGCTCTTGCAGCGCCAGGCAGCCGCCTCGGTCTAAGGCCATACCACCCTGAACGTGCCCTCTCTCCTCTGATCTGGGAAACTGAGCAGGGTCGGGCCTGGTCAGTACTTGGATGGGAGATCGCCTAGTAGTTAGGCGATTTTTTTTTATTTTTCTGAATGCCTACTTCAGAAAGTTAGAATCAGATGACTTCACACAGTAAAACGAATCATATTTTCATACATAATCTTAAGAATCCAGCAGCTGGTCATTCTTTTTCCTGTCCTAACACAGCTAACTGGAAATCAGTTGTAGTAAGTTCTACTGAATTCAGACCCTCATCCCTAAGGGAAGATATATAGGAAAACCCATAATATATCTAAATAAACATGAAAGATACAATGATGAGAAAGAAAAAAATTTCTCAGTGACATCTTAGTTGGTATCGGAAACACGATGATTATGAAAGCACAGCCCATAATCGAGTCCAGGCCATGGAAGCCTGTGACTGTCACTGAGTGTTGACTTCCCTTTCAGCTGAGGTCGTAAAAAGTGCTTTGTAAAATTCTGAGGTTTGAAGCACTTGTAACCTCCCGAAGAGACTGCAATCAGAAGGGTTTCTAGAATATCCTGACGCTGTGGTGAGCTCAAGCAATACATACTCCAGAGGACGGAAGACAGACATGTTGGGAAGTGGGGATGACTTCTACTGCACTTAGGGAGGAAGGGCATGTACAATTGGAGAAGCAACACCTCAGTGATGGAATCTTTAAAGACTCCACACATGGAGAAGGAAATGGCAACCCACTCCAGTATTCTTGCCTGGAAAACTCCATGGGCAGAGGAGTCTGGCGGGCTGAAGTCCACGGGATTCCATGACTGACCGTGTGTGCACGAGGATGGAGGGAGACGGGCTGGTAGCAAGAAACTGGTAGAAGTAAAAAATAAGAAAAAAATATAAAATAAAGACTCGATAAATATGACAACGACTGGTAGGAATAAACCTTCAGAAGTGCCTTCTCAGACCTCCCGTCAGAAGCACAAGCGTAATAAAGACACTGAGTTTTCACGGTCTCACACAAAATTGGACTGGTTTATGACAATGGGCAGAGAGGCTCCTCTAAGACATCGGGGCTGGGCTTTACTGGAGGATGCACATCGATTGAGTGCATGGCTGTGTGTTATGGAAATATGTCTTACTTGCAGGGCGAAGGCATCTTCTTGAAGAACACAGCAAATAACACCACAAATTCACGGAACTTGGCTACAATGACAATAGCTGATTTCGTGATGTCTACTGCTTGGCAGAGCTGGGATTGCCTCTGCCATTAAGTACCTCAGTGGCCAGCTGTGATAGTAGCCATTACTTTCTCACTTAGAAACTTGCCATGTGCACTAGCGCAAGAACAGTGGAAGCTCCCCAGAGAAGCAAGTCAGGCAGACATGCTTCTGTTTTCTCACAGAAGCTGCTTATGACCGGCCCTGCTCACAGACAGATTGCTAATTCCAAATCGATAGAAAGTTATGCAGATATTCTTTAGCAACTGAGCCACCAGGGACGCCCTACTAGCTCAGTTGCTAAAGAATCTGCCTGCAACGCAGGAGACCCCGCTTTGAGTCCTGGGTCGGGAAGATCCCCTGGAGAAGGGATAGGCTACCCACTCCATTATTCTGGCCTAGAGAATTCCATGGACTGTGTAGTCCTTGGGGCCGCAAAGAGTCAGGCACTAACTGAGCCACTTTCACATGCACATGCGGATATCACTTAAAAAAAAAAATGTAGTAACAGATCTAGAACCTCTGGCAAGCTCATGAGCGAGTAGTATAAATGTACAGAATCAGCTTTGTCCTGCATAGTTACTACCGTCCTGTATTTGCTTTGAGAGGAGTTGAGCTAATCTTGGTACAGAGGAATGATTCTTTACCAACTGAGCCACAATGGAAGCCCACTAATCCTGGAGTGGGTAGCCTATCCCTTCTCCAGCGGATCTTCCTGACCCAGGAATTGAACCAGGGTCTCCTGCCTGAATAACACATATTGCGTAAAAATCGGTGAGGGAGCAGAACTAGGGACATTGATTGGTAAAATCAGTTTTCCTTGTCTAGATGGCTAGCGGAGGCGAAAGAAATGTTGGTGTGGATTTAAAAAATTCTTCTGATACTATACAAAAAATTTACTAGTTCTCTGCAGAAGTCTTTAATGAAGCACAGATATTGTCATTAGATTGCTTTGGTCATATCCGTCTTATCCACATTTATTTTTTAAAATCACATAGAATGGCTTCAATCACTTGAAGAAATGACAAAAGGATTCTTTGGTCTCCATTCTATACTGGATCGAGAGAAGGCAGTTGATCAGCATGATGCAGGAGCTCAAGATGTTTTTGGGAAAAACTTGACTAGTCTGTTTAATGATATGGAAGAATGAATTAAGGATGGCAGCACGAAACAGAAGGCCATGCTAGAAGTACACAAGACCTTGTTTGGTAAGTCCAAACATGACTTTTTCTTTCAATTGAAGGATAGTTGCTTTACAGAATTTTGTTGCCAAACATCAACGTGAATGAGCCACAGGTGTACATATGTCTCCTCCCTCCTGAACCTCTCTCCCGTCTCCTCCTCCCCATTCCACCCCTCTAGCTTGTTGCAGAGCCCCTGTTTGAGTCCCCTGAGTCATACAGCAAATTGCATTGGCATCTCTTTTAACGTATGGTACTATGTTTCCATGTTCCTCTGCATTCATCTCACCCTCTCCTTCCTCCCCCCTGCCTGTGTCCATAAGTCTGTTCTCTACATCTGTGACTCCTTGGCTGCCCTGCAAATAATTTCATCAGTACCACCTTTAGTTCAAGCAATTCTTCCCCCCACCCCAAGCATTTCTTATTTCTTATTCCACTCTTATTTTCTTTAGTGTGAGACTGATCTCGAAACTGATATGAAAGTATTATTCTCAGCATGGAAAATTTGGAAGATGCAAACATGAAAAATTTAAAAAGTAACGCAGAGGCTAGTCACTCTAGGCTAACCCCTAAAACATTTATTGACTGATTTCTAGATTCTCTTCTTTAACCTTTTTGATCTACGTAATCCTGTGTATTCCTTTTAGTTAGGGATTCATTTTTAGACTATCCTGACTCTTCCATTAAGTTCCAGTTTGGGGTCTGATACACTTACAGAGTGCCAAGTGCTTCCTGAATACGATAGAACATATTTTATGTTTAAAATACTTCCATGCGTTTGTAGTGAGTCAATGATTTTAAGTTTATTTGTTACACATTTCAATGTAAAATCAATGTGTGAACTAACATATTCTCGATTTGGAAAAGGTGGCTTTTTTTGTTGTGTGTAAGAATTCCTCACCGGACCAAAGGTCCTGGAGAGGTCTATTGTTTTTCTAAAATGGTTATAGTGTTGTTGTTTTTTTCGGTAATTGAATTGGGGTGTGAGTTGCAAAGTTTGTGTTTCTGTTCAATTTTTCCATCTGTTCGGGTTTCTTTCTCTCTCCTGAGTCAGACAGTAATTTCCCATTGGTTGTCCAGTTACCAAGGTTGGTGTCCATGCATCCGTGCTGGTCTCTGCATTCATGTCCGGGTGTCCTGTGAAACACTAAGCTTAATTTATTTGGAAATGACCTAGCTGTTCAATACACTGTCATCACTCAGTTGAGCAGAGGGAGAGAAATTCAAGTGACAAAACTCCAGAGAAGCTAGTGTCAGAGCGCCCCAGCGTGGCATGCGTGCAGGGGGTTGGAGGGAGGGGGGCGGGGCGCGGAGCGAGGAGATCGCAGGGGTCCTCGCACCCTGGACCTCTGCAGGCCCGCCGCTGCTGAGTGGCCTCCCCCCGCCCCCATCGCTTTGGCTGCTCAGGGCCGGGTGGTCTCTGCAGCTGCCCGGCATCCTGCCCGAGGCCCCCCCTGCCCACACGCTGTCTTCCAGTCTCTCTCTGAACCCTCGTCTCTTTCTGCCTCTGCCTCACCTGGCGTGGGTGCGTGCGAGTGCCTGTCCGTGTGCCTGGCTGTCGCTCGTCCGCTCTCTCAGGAAGGTCCTGTGCTGGGCCCGTGGCGTGGGGGCAGGGCGGGCCTCGGTTTGGGAACAGGGCGGGGCTGAGGCACTCCAGGGGGTTTGCACAGCCGGCAGGATGGGCGCCTGGGGCCCCGGCTGGGCTGCCCCTAAGCCCGCAGGAGGCTCCGGGGACCGCGGCCCCGGGCCGACGCCCCACTCGTCCGGAGCCACGTGACCCTGAGCAGCGAACCGGATGGTGGGGGGCGGGGGGTGGGGTGGCATGGAGACGTCCTCCCCGCTCAAGCCACCCCCCTCCCCAACCCCCGCCAGAGCTCCCGCAGCCTCGCCAGGTCGCTCGGGGTCCGGGAAGCGCCCCGGGCCGCGCCAGGCGCATGCTGGCCGGGGGTGGCGTCGGCTGGTCTCCCAGCTGCAGGGCCTGTCCCGGTTTTTCCCATCAGTTTCAACAGTGACGGTCACCCCACATTGTGAGTCGTCTAGATTTCTCACTGACACCCCTGTTAGGGAGTGGCTTTTTAGAGAGATAGGGAAGGTCACTTGGGGGATGTTAGTCATGAGAGAAAATAAGGGCTCAGGTGGGATTGCAGATGTCATCCAGGGGGTAAATAGAGACAGTTGTTGCTGGTACCAAGACATGAAGTTTTTTTTCCCCCTTTCCCCAAAAGGCCATATTACGACCACATGGGGGCGCTGAGTAACAGCCCATAGCTGGGCTGGAAGGGTGGGCCTTTGATAGTGATACCCTGGGATGGGTTGGACATACCCCCAAACTTTGTCATTAATGCAGATGCAGCCCCGGCTGCTTAGGATCAGTTGAGAAGCAGTGTGGTTTGCAAGTGAACATGCCTCGTTTAGGGAGAGATCAATAGCCATACAGGGAGATATGATTAGAAAGAGGAAGAACATCATATGATGCATTTTACTTATCTGAGGCAGGATTGATGGGGTTCTGCTTGAACAAGAGCCTGAGATCTTCAACAGGTTCACAGGAATAGCTGTCCTCTGGCTTTGGAGTCTCAGTTTCTGTCTCCCCCTCCTGTAGGCCATAGGGTTTTATTCTAGAATTGTGGACCCAGGCAGATAGACCCTTCACTTTTACAGCAGTTGAAGTCACTAGAACAACCTGATATGGCCCTGTCCATTTCTCGGACAGCTGGTATGGACTCCCTTTTTCTTGCCAGGTTTATACTGATACTTGATCCCCTGGCTTTACCTGGGGATTTTTCAAGTCTTCCTGTGGTTTGTTCTCCATACCGTTGGAGTTCTTGCTGAAACCTTCCCAGGTCAATTATATGTTTTAAGAGTGTATTGGCATCCTCTTCAAGAAACAAATCAGAAGTTAAGAATGGTCGTCCATACATCATTTCATAAGGACTTAACAATAGTGGCCGTTTGGGGGATGTCCGTATCCTCATGAGGGCTATGGGCAGCATATGTGTCCACTTATTATGTGTTTCTGACATAGCTTAGCCAGAGCCCTTTTAAGAGTCTGGTTGGCTCTCTCCACCTTTCCTGAAGCTTGAGGCCTCCAGGATGAGCGGAGCCGGTATTTTATTACTAAGCATGCGGCTAGGTTCTGGGGTATCGTGGCTGTAAGTGAGGGCCCGTTGTCACTCTGAAGTGACCGAGGCAGCCCAAACCTAGGCACCATCTCCTTCAGCAGAGCTTTACAGACTTCTGTAGCTCTCTCAGTCTCAGTAGGGAACGCTTCGATCCATCCTGTGAATGTGTCAATAAAGACTAGCAAGTAAGAAAATCCTTGTGTTTGGGCATGGCTCTATATTCTACTTTCCAGTCCGCTCCTGGGTATGATCCCCGATGTTGGACAGGTGTAATTAGAGGAGGTCTGGTTTTTGGGTTATTTTTTAGACAGGTGTCACAATTTTGTGTGACCTGTTTAACAACCTTAGCTAACTGGGGATGGGAGAGAATAGGCTTAAGCAAGATTTCTAGATTATCTTTTCCAAAATGGGCACTCTTATGTAAGGAGTTAGTAATGTTTTAAAGCTGAGAATCAGGGAGTATTATTTGGGCCTGATCAGGCTGAAACCACCCATGTGACCCAATCTCCCAGCCCCGCTCAGCATATCGGGAATGTCCTCCTGGGGTAAAATCTGGAGTCAGGGTTTCCTTGGGGAAAAGGGGGCAGATAGCAGTGGCAGAGTTAGCTTCCCCGGCAGCTCGTCCTGCCTCTTGATCAGCTCTCCTATTTCCCTGAGCCTCTTTTTCTTGCCCCTTTTGGTGACTCTTGCAGTGGATGACAGCTAATTTTGCAGGAAGTTTGACTGCCTCCAGGAGCCTGAGAATGAGCTCTTTGTGTTTAATAGCAGAGCTTCGGGCACTGAGCATCCCTCTTTCTTTCCAAATTGCTGCATGGGCATGCAGAATGAGGAAAGCATACCTAGAGTCCATACACACATTAATCCTCTTTCCTTCTCCTAACTCCAAAGCTCTTGTCAGGGCAAAATATTCAGCTTTCTGGGCTGAGGTGTCTGGGGGAAGAGACCCACTTTCCTTAGTTTCTTCCAGGCTCACTACAGCATATCCTGCTTTCCTCTCTCCCTTTTCTACAAAACTGCTGCCATCTGTGTGCCAGTTTTCCTCTGGGTCAGATAAAGGTGTCTCTGATAGGTCCCGGCGAGAAGAGTTTAACTCGTCTGTGATTTGTATGCATTGGTGATCCAGAGGGGAGGTAGGGGGATCTGGCAGTAAGGTTGCTGGATTTAAAGTCTGGCAGACCCTCAACTTTATTTCTGGAGTGTCAAGGAGGAGGGCTTGGTATTGGGTGATGCTTCCCCCTGTCATCCACCTGTCCCCTTTCGTTTCCAAGACTGCTTGTAACTGGTGTGGCGTATACAGTGTGGTGGGCTGACCCAGGGTCAGCTTAGATGCCTCCTTAACCATAAGAGCGGTGGCTGCTACTGCCCGGAGGCAAGTGGGCCACCCTCTGGCCACCTCATCTAGTTACTTTGAGAGATAAGCCACAGGTTGTAATACGGGCCCCATCATCTGCTCTAACACCCCAAGAGCAGTTCCTGTCCTTCCAGAAACATAGAGTCTAAAAGGCTTCTCCAGGTTGGGGAGGCCTAAAACTGGGGTTGTAGTGATGGACTCTTTTAGGGCATTAAAGGCCACCTTGCAGGTCTCATGCCAGTCGAGTGGCTCTTCCTCTTTCCCCCTTAAATTTTCATATAGGGGTCTGGCCAGATTGCCATAATTAGGAATCCAGATCCTGCAAAACCCGGTCCTTCCTAAAAATCCCCTAAGCTGTTGTTTTGTTGGGGGTACGGGGTATTTAAGATGAGGGATCTCCCCTCGGGGTCAGGCATTCTTTTTCTCTCCGTAATTATAAATCCAAGGTATTTTACTTGGGTTAAGCTAATCTGAGCCTACTTGTGGGATACTCGATAACCCTTTTCATACAGGAAAGTTAGCGTTTTAAATAGTGTCCATTTGAGAGCTGGTAAAATCTGGCCTAGCTATGAGCAAGTCATCCACATACTGTATTAGACTACTGTTTGTTAAAGTTAATTCCCTTAGTTCTCTCTCCGAGGAAGTCCCGAGTATATGAGGGTTGTCCCTAAACCCTTGGGGTAGTCGAGTCCAGTCGAGAGTTGTATGGTCTCTCTTGTTTCCAAGTCCTGCCACTCAAAAGCAAAGAGTTTTTGGGACTCAGGATGGAGAGGAATGCAAAAGAAAGCACCTTGAAAGTCCAAGACTGAGAAGTACTTGGCATTTCCTGGGACTTGGGATAGGAGGGTATATGGGTTTGGGACTATGGGGTGGATGGGAACCACAGCTTCATTAACAGCTCTTAGATCCTGGACGAATCGGTAAGATCTATCTGGTTTTTGAACGGGCAAGATTGGGGTGTTGCAGGGGGACTCACAGCTGATTCGAGTTCCAGTATCTCGGTATTTGTTAACTAATGGTCTAAGACCCTCAAGAGCTACTGGTTTTAAGGGATATTGTCTTTTCCAGGGCTAGGGAGCATTTGGTCTCAGAGAAATCTTTACTGGTGGAACACTTATGGCTATTCCAGGGCTGGAGACATCCCACATCTGGGGATTGACCTCATCTAGACAAGGGACAGACTCCTCCTTTTCTACCTCTGACTGTAAATATTCAGACATAGGCAAAGAAAATTATCGACTTCTACCTTTGTGTCCCCAAGTCACTCTGGTTTGGAGGCGAAAGGACTATTCTCACCATGGAAAATTTGGAAGCTGCAAACATGAAAAATTTAAAGAGTCACGCAGAGGCTAGTCACTCTAAGCTAACCCCTAAGACATTTATTGACTGATTTCTAGCTTCTCTTCTTTAACCTTTTTTATCTGCAGTAATCCTGTGTGTTCCTTTTAGTTAGGGATTCATTTTTAGACTATCCTGACTCTTCCACTACGTTCCAGTTTTGGGTCTGATACACTTAGAGATGTGCCAAGTGCTTCCTGAATACTATAGAACATATTTTATATTTAAAATACTTCCATGCTTATGTAGTGAGTCAATGATTTTAAGTTTATTTGTTACACATTCCAATGTAAAATTCAATGTGTGAACTAACATATTCACGACTTGGAAAAGTTGACTTTTTTTTTGGTGTGTGTTTGAACTCCTCACCCGACCAAAGGACATGGAGAGTTCTATTGATTTTCTAAAATGGTTATAGTGTTGTTTATTTTCAGGTAATTGAATTAGGGTGTGAGTTGCAAAGCTTGTGTTTCTGTTCATTTCATTCCATCTGTTCGGGTTTCTTTCTCTCTCCTGTGTCAGACAGTAATTTCCCATTGGTTGTCCAGTTACCAAGGTTGGTGTCCATGCATCCGTGCTGGTCTCTCCATACATGCCCGGGTGTCCTGTGATACACTAAGCTTAATTTATTTGGAAATGACCTAGCTGTTCAATACACTGTCATCACTCAGTTGAGCAGAGGGAGAGAAATTCAAGTGACAAAACTCCAGAGAAGCTAGTGTCAGAGTGCCCCGGCTTGGCATGCGTGCAAGGGGTTGGGGGGAGGGGGCCGGGGAGCTGAGCGCGGAGATCTCAGGTGTCCTCCCACCCTGGGCCTCTCCAGGCCCGCCGCTGTTCAGTGGCCTCCCCCCGCCCCCATCGCTTTGGCTGCTCATGGCCGGGTGGTCTCTGCAGCTGCCTGGCATCCTGCCCGAGGCCCCCCCTGCCCACACGCTGTCTTCCAGTCTCTCTCTGAACCCTCGACTCTTTCTGCCTCTGTCTCACCTGGCGTGGGTGCGTGCGAGTGCCTGTCCGTGTGCCTGGCTGTCGCTCGTCCGCTCTCTCAGGAAGGTCCTGTGTTGGGCCCATGGCGTGGAGGCAGGGCGGGCCTAGGATTGGGGACTGGGCGGGGCTGAGGCACTCCAGGGTGTTTGCACAGCCGGCAGGATGGGAGCCTGGGGCCCCGGCTGGGCTGCCCCTAAGCTCCAGGAGGCTCCGAGTACTGCCGACCCGGGCCGAAGCTCCCCTCTTCTGGAGCCACCTGACCCTGAGCAGCGAACGGGATGGTGGTTGACAGGGGGTGAGGGTTCACCGAGATGTCCTCGTTGCTCTACCCACCCCCACTACCCACACCCCAGGTTCCGCAGGCACGCCAGGCCCAGGCTGGCCGGGCCAGACTGGTGCTGGCTTGGGCTCGCGGTGTGCGGAGCGGGGGCGTCCTCCGCTGGCTGCCGAGCTGCAGGCTCTGGCCGGCCGGAGTCCAGTCGCGGGTCGTGCGGCTCAAGTGCAGCACGAGCCCGCTCAAGAACTGCAGCCCCAGGCCCGACCGGCAGGTCAGATCGCAAGGGAAGCGCAACGCGGTGCTCCTGCAGCACCTGGCAGCCGCCTCGGTCTAAGGCCATACCACCCTGAACGTGCCCTCTCTCCTCTGATCTGGGAAACTGAGCAGGGTCGGGCCTGGTCAGTACTTGGATGGGAGACCGCATAGTAGTTAGGCGATTTTTTTTTTATTTTTCTGAATGCCTACTTCAGAAAGTTAGAATCGGATGACTTCACACAGTAAAACGAATCATATTTTCATACATAATCTTAAGAATCCAGCAGCTGGTCATTCTTTTTCCTGTCCTAACACAGCTAACTGGAAATCAGTTGTAGTAAGTTCTACTGACTTCAGACCCTCATCCCTAAGGGAAGATATATAGGAAAACCCATAATATATCTAAATAAACATGAAAGATACAATGATGAGAAAGAAAAAAATTTCTCAGTGACATCTTAGTTGGTATCGGAAACACGATGATTATGAAAGCACAGCCCATAATCAAGTCCAGGCCATGGAAGCCTGTGACTGTCACTGAGTGTTGACTTCCCTTTCAGCTGAGGTCGTAAAAAGTGCTTTGTAAAATTCTGAGATTTGAAGCACTTGTAACCTCCCGAAGAGACTGCAATCAGAAGGGTTTCTAGAATATCCTGACGCTGTGGTGAGCTCAAGCAATACATACTCCAGAGGACGGAAGACAGACATGTTGGGAAGTGGGGATGACTTCTACTGCACTTAGGGAGGAAGGGCATGTACAAGTGGAAAAGCAACACCTCAGTGATGGAATCTTTAAAGACTCCACACATGGAGAAGGAAATGGCAACCCACTCCAGTGTTCTTGCCTGGAAAACTCCATGGCAGAGGAGTCTGGCGGGCTGAAGTCCACGGGTTTCCATGACTGACCGTGTGTGCACGAGGGTGGAGGGAGACGGGCTGGTAGCAAGAAATTGGTAGAAGTAAAAACTAAGAAAAAAATATAAAATAAAGACTCGATAAATATGACAACGACTGGTAGGAATAAACCTTCAGAAGTGCCTTCTCAGACCTCCCGTCAGAAGCACAAGCGTAATAAAGACACTGAGTTTTCACGGTCTCACACAAAATTAGACTGGTTTATGACAATGGGCAGAGAGGCTCCTCTAAGACATCGGGGCTGGGCTTTACTGGAGGATGCACAGCGATTGAGTGCATGGCTGTGTGTTATGGAAATATGTCTTACTGGCAGGGCGAAGGCATCTTCTTGAAGAACACAGCAAATAACACCACAAATTCACGGAACTTGGCTACAATGACAATAGCTGATTTCGTGATGTCTACTGCTTGGCAGAGCTGGGATTGCCTCTGCCATTAAGTACCTCAGTGGCCAGCTGTGATAGTAGCCATTACTTTCTCACTTAGAAACTTGCCATGTGCACTAGCACAAGATCATTGAAAGCTCCCCAAAGAAGCAAGTCAGGCAGACATGCTTCTGTTTTCTCACAGAAGCTGCTTATGACCGGCCCTGCTCACAGACAGATTGCTAATTCCAAACCGATAGACAGTTATGCAGATATTCTTTAGCAACTGAGCCACAAGGGAAGCCCACTAATACTGGAGTGGTTAGCCTATCCCTTCTCCAGCAGATCTTCCTGACCCAGGAATTGAACCTGGGTCTCCTGCCTGAGTAACACATATTGGGTAAAAAACGGTGAGGGGGCAGAACTAGGGACATTGATTGGTAAAATCAGTTTTCCTTGTCTAGATGGCTAGCGGACGCAAAAGGAATGTTGGTGTGGATTTAAAAAATTCTTCTGATACGAAACAAAAAATTTACTAGTTCTCTGCAGATCTTTAATGAAGCAAAGATACTGTCATTAGATTGCTTTGGTCATATCCGTCTTATCCACATTTATTTTTTAAAATCACATAGAGTGGCTTCAATCACTTGAAGAAACGACAAAAGTTTTCTTTGGTCTCCATTCTATACTGGATCGAGAGAAGGCAGTTGATCAGCATGATGCAGGAGCTCAAGATGTTTTTGGCAAAAACTTGACTAGTCTGTTTAATGATATGGAAGAATGAATTAACGATGGCAGCACGAAACAGAAGGCCATGCTAGAAGTACACAAGACCTTGTTTGGTAAGTCCAAACATGACTTTTTCTTTCAATTGAAGGATAGTTGCTTTACAGAATTTTGTTGCCAAACATCAACGTGAATGAGCCACAGGTGTACATATGTCTCCTCCCTCCTGAACCTCTCTCCCGTCTCCTCCTCCCCGTTCCACCCCTCTAGCTTGTTGCAGAGCCCCTGTTTGAGTCCCCTGAGTCATACAGCAAATTGCATTGGCATCTCTTTTAACGTATGGTACTATGTTTCCATGTTCCTCTGCATTCATCTCACCCTCTTCTTCCTCACACATGCCAGTGTCCATAAGTCTGTTCTCTACATCTGTGACTCCTTGGCTGCCCTGCAAATAATTTCATCAGTACCACCTTTAGTTCAAGCATTTCTTCCCCCCGCCCCCAAGCATTTCTTATTTCTTATTCCACTCTTACTGTCTTTAGTGTGAGACTGATCTCGAAAATGATATGAAAGTATTATTCTCAGCATGGAAAATTTGGAAGATGCAAACATGAAAAATTTAAAAAGTAACGCAGAGGCTAGTCACTCTAGGCTAACCCCTAAAACATTTATTGACTGATTTCTAGTTTCTCTTCTTTAACCTTTTTGATCTACGTAATCCTGTGTATTCCTTTTAGTTAGGGATTCATTTTTAGACTATCCTGACTCTTCCATTAAGTTCCAGTTTGGGGTCTGATACACTTACAGATGTGCCAAGTGCTTCCTGAATACTATAGAGCATATTTTATGTTTAAAATACTTCCATGCGTATGTAGTGAGTCAATGATTTTAAGTTTATTTGTTACACATTTCAATGTAAAAGTCAATGTGTGAACTAACATATTCTCGATTTGGAAAAGGTGGCTTTTTTTGTTGTGTGTAAGAACTCCTCACTGGACCAAAGGTCATGGAGAGGTCTATTGTTTTCTAAAATGGTTATAGTGTTGTTGTTTTTTTCGGTAATTGAATTGGGGTGTGAGTTGCAAAGTTTGTGTTTCTGTTCATTTTTTCCATCTGTTCGGGTTTCTTTCTCTCTCCTGAGTCAGACAGTAATTTCCCATTGGTTGTCCAGTTACCAAGGTTGGTGTCCATGCATCCGTGCTGGTCTCTCCATACATGTCCAGATGTCCTGTGAAACACTAAGCTTAATTTATATGGAAATGACCTAGCTGTGCAATATACTGTCATCACTCAGTTGAGCACAAGGATAGAAATTCAGGTGATCAAACTCCGGAGAAGCTTTTGTCGGAGAGGCGCGTGCGTTCAGGGGGTTGGGGTGGGCGGAGCGCGGACCGCGGATATCTCAGGTGCCCTCCGCAGCTGGACCTCTCCAGGCCTGCCTCTGCTCGGCAGCCTCCCCCCGCCCCCATCGCGTTTGCTGCTCAGGGCCGCGTGATCTCTGCAGCTGCCCGGCATCCTGCCCGAAGCCCTCCATGCCCAGACACTGTTTTCCGGTGTCTCTCTGAACCCTCGTCTCATTCTGCGTCTGTCTCAGCTGGCGTGGTTGCGTGCGAGTGCCTGTCCGTGTGCCTGGCTGTCGCTCGTCCGCTCTCTCAGGAAGGTCCTGTGCTGGGCCCGTGGCGTGGGGGCAGGGCGGGCCTCGGTTGGGGGACAGGGCGGGGCTGAGGCGCTCCAGGGGGTTTGCACAGCCGGCAGGATGGGCGCCTGGGGACCCGGCTGGGCTTTCCCTAAGACTGCTGGAGGCTCCGGGGACCGCGGCCCCGGGCCGACGCCCCGCTTCTCCGGAGCCACGTGACCCTGAGCAGCGAACGGGATGGTGGGGGGCGGGGGGTGGGGGCGCACCGAGACGTCCTCCCCGCTCAAGCCACCCCCCTCCCCAACCCCCGCCAGAGCTACCGCAGCCTCGCCAGGCCGCTCGGGGTCCGGGAAGCGCCCCGGGCCGGGCCAGGCGCGTGCTGGCCGGGGGTGGCGTCGGCTGGTCTCCCAGCTGCAGGGCCTGTCCCGGTTTTTCCCATCAGTTTCAACAGTGACGGTCACCCCACATTGTGAGTCGTCTAGATTTCTCACTGACACCCCTGTTAGGGAGTGGTTTTTAATAGAGTTAGGGAAGGTCACTTGGGGCATGTTAGTCATGAAAGAAAAGAAGGGCTCAGGTGGGATTGCAGATGTCATCCAGGCGGTAAATAGAGACAGTTGTTGCTGGTACCAAGACACGAAGTTTTTTTTCCCCCTTTTCCCAAAAGGCCATATTACGGCCACATGGGGGCGCTGAGTACCAGCCCATAGCTCGGCTGGAAGGGTGGGCCTTTGATAGTGATACCCTGGGATGGGTTGGACATACCCCCAACCTTTGTCATTAATGCAGATGCAGCCCGGGCTGCTTAGGTTGAGTTGAGAAGCAGTGTGGTTTGCAAGTGAACATGCCTCGTTTAGGGAGAGGTCAATAGCCATACAGGGAGATATGATTAGAAAGAGGAAGAACATCATATGATGCATTTTACTTATCTGAGGCAGGATTGATGGGGTTCTGCTTGAACAAGAGCCTGAGATCTTCAACAGGTTCACAGGAATAGCTGTCCTCTGGCTTTGGAGTCTCAGTTTCTGTCTCCCCCTCCTGTAGGCCATAGGGTTTTATTCTAGAATTGTGGACCCAGGCAGATAGACCCTTCACTTTTACAGCAGTTGAAGTCACTAGAACAACCTGATATGGCCCTGTCCATTTCTCGGACAGCTGGTTTGGACTCCCTTTTTCTTGCCAGGTCTTTACTGATACTTGATCCCCTGGCTTTACCTGGGGATTTTTCAAGTCTTCCTGTGGTTTGTTCTCCATACCGTTGGAGTTCTTGCTGAAACCTTCCCAGGTCAATTATATGTTTTAAGAGTGTATTGGCATCCGCGTCAAGAAACAAATCAGAAGTTAAGAATGGTCGTCCGTACATCATTTCATAAGGACTTAACAATAGTGGCCGTTTGGGGGATGTCCGTAGCCTCATGAGGGCTATGGGCAGCATATGTGTCCACTTAGTATGTGTTTCTGACGTAGCTTAGCCAGAGCCCTTTTAAGAGTCTGGTTGGCTCTCTCTACCTTTCCTGAAGCTTGAGGCCTCCAGGATGAGCGGAGCCGGTATTTTATGCCTAAGCATGCGGCTAGGTTCTAGGGTATCGTGGCTGTAAGTGAGGGCCCGTTGTCACTCTGAAGTGTCCGAAGCAGCCCAAACCTAGGCACTATCTCCTTCAGGAGAGCTTTACAGACTTCTGGAGCTCTCTCTGTCTCAGTAGGGAACGCTTCGATCCATCCTGTGAATGTGTCAATAAAGACTAGCAAGTAAGAAAACCCTTGGGTCTTGGGCATGGCTGTAAACTCTACTTGCCAGTCCGCTCCTGGGTATGATTCCCGATGTTGGACAGGTGTAATTAGAGGAGGTCTGGTTTTTGGGTTATTTTTTAGACAGGTGTCACAATTTTGTGTGACTTGTTTAACAACCTTAGATAACTGTGGATGGGAGAGAATAGGCTTAAGCAAGATTTCTAGATTATCTTTTCCACAATGGGCACTCTTATGTAAGGAGTTAGTAATGTTTTAAACCTGAGAATCAGGGAGTATTATTTGGGCCTGATCAGGCTGAAACCACCCATGTGACCCAATCTCCCAGCCCCGCTCAGCATATCGGGAATGTCCCCCTGGGGTAAAATCTGGAGTCAGGGTTTCCTTGGGGAAAAGGGGGCAGATAGCAGTGGCAGAGGTAGCTTCCCCCACAGCTCGTCCTGCCTCTTGATCAGCTTTCCTATTTCCCTGAGCCTCTTTTTCTTGCCCCTTTTGGTGACTCTTGCAGTGGATGACAGCTAATTTTGCAGGAAGTTTAACTGCCTCCAGGAGCCTGAGAATGAGCTCTTTGTGTTTAATAGCAGAGCTTTGGGCACTGAGCATCCCTCTTTCTTTCCAAATTGCTGCACGGGCATGCAGAATGAGGAAAGCATACTTAGAGTCCATACACACATTAATCCTCTTTCCTTCTCCTAACTCCAAAGCTCTTGTCAGGGCAAAAAGTTCAGCTTTCTGCGCTGAGGTGTCTGCGGGAAGAGATCCACTTTCCTTAGTTTCTTCCAGGCTCACTACAGCATATCCTGCTTTCCTCTCTCCCTTTTCTACAAAACTGCTGCCATCTGTGTGCCAGTTTTCCTCTGGGTCAGATAAAGGTGTCTCTGATAGGTCCCGGCGAGAAGAGTATAACTCGTCTGTGATTTGTATGCATTGGTGATCCAGAGGGGAGGTAGGGGGATCTGGCAGTAAGGTTGCTGGATTTAAAGTCTGGCAGACCCTCAACTTTATTTCTGGAGTGTCAAGGAGGATGGCTTGGTATTGGTGATCCTTCCCCCTGTCATCCACCTGTCCCCTTTCGTTTCCAAGACTGCTTGCACCCGGTGAGGCGTATACACTGTGGTGGGCTGACCCAGGGTCAGCTTAGATGCCTCCTTAACCAGAAGAGCGGTGGCTGCTACTGCCCGGAGGCAAGTGGGCCACCCTCTGGCCACCTCATCTAGTTATTTTGAGAGATAAGCCACAGGTTGTAATACGGGCCCCATCATCTGCTCTAACACCCCAAGAGCAGTTCCTGTCCTTCCAGAAACATAGAGTCTAAAAGGCTTCTCCAGGTAGGGGAGGCCTAAACCTGGGGCTGTAGTGATGGACTCTTTTAGGGCATTAAAGGCCACCTTGCAGGTCTCATGCCAGTCAAGTGGCTCTTTCTCTTTCCCCCTTAAATTTTCATATAGGGGTCTGGCCAGATTGCCATAATTAGGAATCCAGATCCTGCAAAACCCGGTCCTTCCTAAAAATCCCCTAAGCTGTTGTTTTGTTGGGGGTACGGGGTATTTAAGATGAGGGATCTCCCCTCGGGGTCAGGCATTCTTTTTCTCTTCGTAATTATAAATCCAAGGTGTTTTACTTGGGTTAAGCTAATCTGAGCCTACTTGGGGGATACTCGATAACCCTTTTCATACAGGAAAGTTAGCGTTTTAAATAGTGTCCATTTGAGAGCTGGTAAAATCTGGCCTAGCTATGAGCAAGTCATCCACATACTGTATTAGACTACTATTTGTTAAAGTTAATTCCCTTAGTTCTCTCCCCGAGGAAGTCCCGAAGATATGAGGGCTGTCCCTAAACCCTTGGGGTAGTCGAGTCCAGTCGAGAGTTGTATGGTCTCTCTTGTTTCCAAGTCCCGCCACTCAAAAGCAAAGAGTTTTGGGATTCAGGATGGAGAGGAATGCAAAAGAAAGCACCTTGAAGGTCCAAGACTGAGAAGTACTTGGCATTTCCTGGGACTTGGGATAGGAGTCTATATGGGTTTGGGACTATGGGGTGGATGGGAACCACAGCTTCATTAACAGCTCTTAGATCCTGGACGAATCGGTAAGATCCATCTGGTTTTTGAACGGGCAAGATTGGGGTGTTGCAGGGGGACTCACAGTTGATTCGAGTTCCAGTATCTCGGTATTTGTTAACTAATGGTTTAAGACACTCAAGAGCTACTGGTTTTAAGGGTTATTGTCTTTTCCAGGGCTAGGGAGCATTTGGTCTCAGAGAAATCTTTACTGGTGGAACATTTATGGCTAAACCAGGGCTGGAGACATCCCACACCTGGGGATTGACATCATCTTGACAAGGGACAGACTCCTCCTTTTCTACCTCTGACTGTAAATATTCAGACATAGGCAAAGAAAATTATCGACTTCTACCTTTGTGTCCCCAAGTCACTCTGGTTTGGAGGCGAAAGGATTATTCTCACCATGGAAAATTTGGAAGCTGCAAACATGAAAAATTTAAAGAGTCACGCAGAGGCTAGTCACTCTAAGCTAACCCCTAAGACATTTATTGACTGATTTCTAGCTTCTCTTCTTTAAACTTTTTTATCTACAGTAATCCTGTGTGTTCCTTTTAGTTAGGGATTCATTTTTAGACTATACTGACTCTTCCACTACGTTCCAGTTTTGGGTCTGATACACTTAGAGATGTGCCAAGTGCTTCCTGAATACTATAGAACATATTTTATATTTAAAATACTTCCATGCTTATGTAGTGAGTCAATGATTTTAAGTTTATTTGTTACACATTTCAATGTAAAAGTCAATGTGTGAACTAACATATTCACGACTTGGAAAAGTTGGCTTTTTTTTGCTGTGTGTTTGAACTCCTCACCCGACCAAAGGTCATGGAGAGGTCTACTGTTTTTCTAAAATGATTATAGTGTTGTTTATTTTCAGGTAATTGAATTAGGGTGTGAGTTGCAAAGTTTGTGTTTCTGTTCATTTCATTCCATCTATTTGGGTTACTTTCTCTCTCCTGAATCAGACAGTAATTTCCCATTGGTTGTCTAATTACCAAGGTTGGTGTCCATGCATCCGTGCTGGTCTCTCCATACATGTCCGGGTGTCCTGTGAAACACTAAGCTTAATTTATTTGGAAATGACCTAGCTGTTCAATACACTGTCATCACTCAGTTGAGCAGAGGGAGAGAAATTCAAGTGACAAAACTCCAGAGAAGCTAGTGTCAGAGCGCCCCGGCGTGGCATGCGTGCAGGGGGTTGGGGGGAGGGGGTCGGGGCGCGGAGCGTGGAGATCTCAGGTGTCCTCCCACCCTGGGGCTCTCCAGGCCCACCGCTGCTCAGTGGCCTCCCCCCGCCCCTATCGCTTTGGCTGCTCAGGGCCGGGTGGTCTCTGCAGCTGCCCGGCATCCTGCCCGAGGCCCCCCCTGCCCACACGCTGTCTTCCAGTTTCTCTCTGAACCCACGACTCTTTCTGCCTCTGTCTCACCTGGCGTGGGTGCGTGCGAGTGCCTGTCCGTGTCCCTGGCTGTCGCTCGTCTGCTCTCCCAGGAAGGTCTTGTGCTGGGCCCGCGGCGTGGGGACAGGGCGGGCCTCGGTTTGGGGTCAGGGAAGGGCTGAGGCGCTCCAGGGTGTTTGCGCAGCCGGCAGGATGGGCGCCTGGGGCCCCGGCTGGGCTGCCCCTAAGCCCCAGGAGGCTCCGGGGACCGCGGACCCGGGCCGAAACCCCGCTCGTCCGGAGCCACCTGACCCTGAGCAGCGAATGGGATGGTGGGTGACAGGGGGTGAGGGGGCACCGAGATGTCCTCGCTGCTCTGCCCACCCCCCCTCCCCCCACCCCAGATTCCGCAGGCACGCCAGGCCCCGGCCGGCCATGCCAGACGGGTGTTGGCCTGGGATCGCGGTGTGCGGAGCGGGGGCGCCCTCCGCTGGCCGCCGAGCTGCAGGCTCTGGCCGGCCGGAGTCCAGTCGCGGGTCGTGCGGCTCAAGTGCAGCGCGCGCCCGCTGGAGAACTGCAGCCCCAGGCCCGACCGGCAGGTCAGAATGCATGGGAGGCGCCGCGCGGAGCTCTTGTGGGGCCTGACAGCCGCCTCGGTCTAAGGCCATAGTACCCTGAACGTGCCCTATGTCCTCTGATCTGGGAAATTGAGTAGGGCCGAGCCTGGTCAGTACTTGCATGGGAGACCGCCTAGTAGTTAGGCGGTTTTGTGATTTTTCTGAATGCCTACTTCAGAAAGTTAGAATTGGATGACTGCACACAGGAAAACGAATAATGTTTTCGTACATAAACTTAAGAATCCAGCAGCTGGTCATTCTTTTTCCTGTCCTAACACAGCTAACTGGAAGTCAGTTGCAGTAAGTTCTACTGACTTAAGACCCTCATCCCTAACGGAAGTTATATAGGAAAACCCATAGTATATCTAAATAAACATGAAAGATACAATGATGAGAAAGAAAAAAATTTCTCAGTGACATCTTAGTTGGTATCGGAAACATGATGATTATGAAAGCACAGCCCATAATCAAGTCCAGGCCATGGAAGCCTGTGACTTTCACTGAGTGTTGACGTCCCTTTCAGCTGAGGTTGTAAAAAGTGCTTTGTAAAATCCTGAGGTTTAACACTTGTAATCTCCTGAAGAGACTGCAATCAGAAGGCTTTCTAGAATATCCTGAAGCTGTGGTGAACTCAAGCAATACATTCTGCAGAGGTCGGAAGACAGACATGTTGGGAAGTGGGGATGACTTCTACTGCACTTAGGGAGAAAGGGCATATACAATTTGAGAAGCAACACCTCAGTGACGGAATCTTTAAAGACTCCATACATGGAGAAGGAAATGGCAACCCACTCCGGTATTCTTGCCTGGAAAAATCCATGGAGGAGGAGTCTGGCGGGCTGAAGTCCACGGGATTCCATGACTGATCGTGTGTGCACGAGGGTGGAGGGAGACGGGTTGGTAGCAAGAAACTGGTAGAAGTAAAAAATAAGAAAAAATATAAAATAAAGACTCGATAAATATGACAACGACTGGCAGGAATAAACCTTCAGAAGTGCCTACTCAGACCTCCCGTCAGAAGCACAAGCGTAAAAAAGACACTGAGTTTTCACGGTCTCACTCAAAATTAGACTGGCTTATGACAATGGGCAGAGAGGCTCCTCTAAGATATCGGGGCTGGGCTTTACTGGAGGATGCACATCGATTGAGTGCATGGCTATGTGTTATGGAAATATGTCTTACTGGCAGTTTGAATGCATCTTCTTGAAGAACACAGCAAATAACACTACAAATTCAAGGAACTTGGCTACAATGACAATAGCTGATTTCATGTTGGCTACTGCTTGGCAGAGCTGGGTTCGCCTCTCCCATTAAGTACCTCAGTGGCCAGCTGTGAATGTAGCCATTAGTTTCTCACTTAGAAAACGAACCTAATACTTGCCATGTGCACTAGCGCAAGAACAGTGAAACCTCCACGGAGAAGCAAGTCAGACAGACATGCTTCTGTTTTCTCACAGAAGCTGCTTATGACCGGCCCTGCTCACAGACAGATTGCTAATTCCAAATCGATAGACAGTTATGCAGATATTCTTTAGCAACTGAGCCACCAGGGAAGCCCTACTAGCTCAGTTGCTAAAGAATCTGCCTGCAACACAGGAGACCCCGCTTTGAGTCCTGGGTCGGGAAGATCCCCTGTAGAAGGGATAGGCTACCCACTCCAGTAATCTGGCCTAGAGAATTCCAAGGACTCTATAGTCCATGGGGCCGCAAAGAGTCAGGCACGATCTGAGCCACTTTCACCTGCACATGCGGATATTACTTAGAACAAGAAATGTGGTAACAGATCTAGTACCTCTGTCAAGCTCATGAGTGAGTACTATAAATATACAGAATCAGCTTTGTCCTGCATAGTTATTACCATCCTGTATTTGCTTTGAGAGGAGTTAAGCTAGTCTTGTGAAACAGGAATGATTCTTTACCAACTAAGCCACAAGGAAAGCCCACTACTACTGGAGTGGGTAGCCTATCCCTTCTCCAGCGGATCTTCCTGACCCAGGAACTGAACCAGGGTCTCCTGCCTGAGTAACACATGTTGGGTAAAAATCGGTGAGGGAGCATAACTATGGACATTGATTGGTAAACTCAGTTTTCCTTGTCCAGATGGCTAGCGGAGGAGAAATAAACGTTGGCATGCATTTAAAAAATTCTTCTCATACTATATATAAAATTTACTAGTTCTCTGCAGAAGTCTTTCTGAAGCACAGATATTGTCATTAGATTGCTTTAGTCATATCCGTCTTATTTTTAAAAGTCACATAGTGTGGCCTCAAATACTTGAAGACACGACAAAAGGTTTCTTTGGTCTCCATTCAAAACTGGATCGTGAGAAGGCAGTGGATCAGCATAATGCAGGAACTCAAGATATTTTTGGCAAAAACTTGACTAGTCTGTTTAATGATATGGAAGAATGAGTTAAGGGGGGCAGCACGAAACAGAAGGCCATGCTAGAAGTACACAAGACCTTGTTTGGTAAGTCCAAACATGACTTTTTCTTTCAATTGAAGAATAGTTGCTTTACAGAATTTTGTTGCCAAACATCAGCATGAATGAGCCACAGGTATACATATGTCTCCTCCCTCCTGAACCTCTCTCCCATTTCCCTCCCCATTCCACCCCTAGCTTGTTGCAGAGCCCCTGTTTGAGTCCCCTGAGTCATACAGCAAATTTCATTGGCATCTGTTTTTACGTATGGTAATATATTTTCATGTTACTCTGCATTCATCTGACCCTCTCCTTCCTCCCCCCTGCCCGTGTCCATAAGTCTGTTCTCTACATCTGTGACTCCTTGGCTGCCCTGCAAATAATTTCATCAGTACCACCTTTAGTTCAAGCATTTTTTTTACCCCCCAAGCATTTCTTATTTCTTATTCCAGTCTTACTGTCTTTAGTGTGAGACTGATTTTGAAACTGATATGAAAGTATTATTCTCAGCATGGAAAATTTGGAAGATGCAAACATGAAAAATTTAAAAAGTCACACAGAGGCTAGTCACTCTAACCTAACCCCTAAAACATTTATTGACTGATTTCTAGTTTCTCTTCTTTAACCTTTTTTATCTACAATAATCCTGTGTATTCCTTTTAGTTAGGGATTCATTTTTAGACTATCCTGACTCTTCAACTAAGTTCCAGTTTTGGGTCTCATACAGTGAGACATGTGCCAAATGCTTCCTGAATACTATAGAACATATTTTATGTTTAAATTCTTCCATGCTTATGTAGTGAGTCAATGATTTTAAGTTTATTTGGTACACATTTCAATGTAAAAGTCAATGTGTGAACTAACATATTCACGATTTTGAAAAGGTGGCTTATTTTGTCGTGTGCTAGAACTCCTCACCCGACCAAAGGTCATGGAGAAGTCTATTGTTTTTCTAAAATGTTTATAGTGTTGTTTTCTTTCTTTTTTTTTTTTTTTGTAATTGAATTAGGGTGTGAGTTGCAAAGTTTGTGTTTCGGTTCATTTCATTCCATCTGTTTGGGTTTCTTTCTCTCTCCTGAGTCAGACAGTAATTTCCCACTGGTTGTCCAGTTACCAAGGTTGGTGTCCATGCATCCGTGCTGGTCTCTGCATTCATGTCCGGGTGTCCTGTGAAACACTAAGCTTAATTTTTTTGGAAATGTCCTAGCTGTTAAATACACTGTCATCACTCAGTTGAGCACAAGGATAGAAATTCAGGTGACCACACTCCGGAGAAGCTAGTGTCAAAGAGCCCGGGCGTGGCGTGCGTGCAGGGGGTTGGGAGAACGGGGGCGGGGTGCGGAGCGAGGAGATCTCAGGTGCCCTTGCACCCTGGGCCTCTCCAGTCCCGCCCCTACTCAGCGGCTTCCCCCTGCCCCCATCGCATTCGCTGCTCAGGGCCGGGTGGCCTCTGCAGCTGCCCGGCATCCTGCCCGAGTCCCTCTCTGCCCACAAACTGTCTTCGAGTCTCTCTCTGAAACCTCGTCTCTTTCTGCCTCTGTCTCACCTGGCGTGGGTGCGTGCGAGTGCCTGTCCCTGTGCCTGGCTTTCGCTCCTCTGCTCTCTCAGGAAAGACTTTTGCTGGGCCGGCAGAGTGGGGGCAGGGCGGGTCTCGGTAGGGCGAAAAGGCGAGGCTGAGGCGCTCCAGAGGGTTTGCGCAGCGGGCAGGATGTGCGCCTGGGGCCCCGGCTGGGCTGCCACTAAGCCCGCAGGAGGCTCCGGGGACCGCGGACCCGGGCCGAAGCCCCACCCGTCCGGAGCCACGTGACCCTGAGCAGCGAAAGGGATGGTGGGGGGCAGGGGGTGAGGGGGCACCGAGACGTCCTCGCTGTTCTACCCACCCCCCCTCCCCTCACCCCAGGTCCCGCAGGCATGCCAGGCCCCGGCCGGGCCAGACGGGTGCTGGCTGGGGCTGGCGGTGTGCGGGGCCGTGGCGCCCTCCGCTGGCCCCCGAGCTGCCGGCCCTGGTTGGTCGGAGTCCAGTCGCGGGTCGTGCGGCTCAAGTGCAGCACGCGCCATGTCGAGAGCTGTGGCCCCAAGCCCGAAGGGCATGTCAGAATGCATGGGAGGCGCCGCGCGGAGCTCTTGGGGGCCTGACAGCCGCCTCGGTCTAAGGCCATAGCACCCTGAACGTGCCCTATGTCCTCTGATATGGGAAATTGAGTAGGGCCGGGCCTGGTCAGTACTTGCAGGGGAGACCGCCTAGTAGTTAGGCGGTTTTGTGATTTTTCTGAATGCCTACTTCAGAAAGTTAGAATTGGATGACTGCACACAGGAAAACGAATAATGTTTTCGTACATAAACTTAAGAATCCAGCAGCTGGTCATTCTTTTTCCTGTCCTAACACAGATAACTGGAAGTCAGTTGCAGTAAGTTCTACTGACGTAAGACCCTCATCCCTAACGGAAGGTATATAGGAAAACCCATAGTATATCTAAATAAACATGAAAGATAGAACGATGAGAAAAAAAAAAAATTCTCAGTGATATCTTAGTTGGTACATGAAACACGATGATTATGAAAGCACAACCCATAATCAAGTCCAGGCCATGGAAGCCTTTGACTTTCACTGAGTGTTGACTTCCCTTTAAGCTGAGGTTGTAAAAAGTGCTTTGAAAAATCCTGAGGTTTGAAGCACTTGTAACCTCCTGAAGAGACTGCAATCAGAAGGCTTTCTAGAATATCCTGACGCTGTGGTGAGCTCATGCAATACATCTGCAGAGGTCGGAAGACAGACATGTTGGGAAGTGGGGATGACTTCTACTGCACTTAGGGAGAAAGGGCATGTACAAGTGGAGAAGCAACACCACAGTGACGGAATCTTTAAAGACTCCATACATGGAGAAGAAAATGGCTACCCACTCCAGTATTCTTGCCTGGAAAAATCCATGGACAGAGGAGTCTGGCGGGCTGAAGTCCACGGGATTCCATGACTGATCGTGTGTGCACGAGGGTGGAGGGAGACGGGTTGGTAGCAAGAAACTGGTAGAACTAATAAATAAAACAACAACAACAAAAAAAAAACTAAAGACTCGATAAAAATGACAATGACTGGTAGGAATAAACCTTCAGAAGTGCCTTCTCAGACCTCCCGTCTGAAGCACAAGCGTAATAAACACATTGAGTTTTCATGGTCTCAGACAAAATTAGACTGGCTTATGACAATGGGCAGAGAGGCTCCTCTAAGACATCGGGGCTGGGCTTTACTGGAGGATGCACATCGATTGAGTGCATGGCTATGTGTTATGGAAATATGTCTTACTGGCAGGGCGATGGCATCTTCTTGAAGAACACAGCAAATAACACTACAAATTCAAGGAACTTGGCTACAATGACAATAGCTGATTTCATGTTGGCTACTGCTTGGCAGAGCTGGGTTCGCCTCTCCCATTAAGTATCTCAGTGGCCAGCTGTGAATGTAACCATTAGTTTCTCACTTAGAAACCGAACCTAATACTTGCCATGTGCACTAGTGCAAGAACAGTGCAATACCCAACAGGTAAAGGAATATGACAAGTGCCCACCATGTCAAACAAAAGAGGAGGAGATAGGGAATCTATCTGAAAAACAATTTAGAATAATGATAATAAAAATGATCCAAATCTTGAAAACAAAATGGAGTTACAGATAAATAGCCTGGAGACAAAGTTGAAAAGATGCAGGAAATGCTTAACAAAGACCTAGAAGAAATAAAAGAGAGTCAATTAAAAATGAATAATGCAATGAATGAGATCAAAAACACTTTGGAGCGAACCAAGAGTAGAATAACGGAGACAGAAGATAGGATAAGTGAGGTAGACAATAGAATAGTGGAAATAAATGAAGCAGAGAGGAAAAAAGAAAAAATGATCAAAAGAAATGAGGACAACCTCAGGGACCTCTGGGACAATGTGAAACGCCCCAACATTCGAATCATAGGAGTCCCAGAAAAAGAAGACAAAAAGAAAGGCCATGAGAAAATACTCGAGGAGATAATAGCTGAAAACTTCCCTAAAATGGGGAAGGAAATAGCCACCCAAGTCCAAGAAACCCAGAGAGTGCCAAACAGGATAAACCCAAGGCGAAACACTCCAAGACACATATTAATCAAATTAACAAAGATCAAACACAAAGAACAAATACTAAAAGCAGCAAGGGAGAAACAACAAATAACACACAAAGGAATTCCCATAAGGATAACAGCTGATCTACCAATAGAAACCTCCAGGCCAGAAGGGAATGGCAGGACATAATGAAAGTAATGAAAGAAAATAATCTACAACCTAGATTACTGTACCCAGCAAGGATCTCATTCAGATATGAAGGAGAAATCAAAAGCTTTACAGACAAGCAAAAGCTGAGAGAATTCAGCACCACCAAACCAGCTCTTCAACAAATGCTAAAGGACCTTCTCTAGACAGGAAATGCAGAAATGTTGTATAAACATGAACCCAAAACAACAAAGTAAATGGCAACGGGACCACACCTATCAATAATTACCTTAAATGTAAATGGGTTGAATGCCCCAACCAAAAGACAAAGATTGGCTGAATGGATACAAAAACAAGACCCTTATATATGCTGTCTACAAGAGACCCACCTCAAAACCAGAGACACATACAGACTAAAATGAAGGGCTGGAAAAAAATATTTCACGCAAATGGAGACCAAAAGAAAGCAGGAGTCACAATACTCATATCAGATAAAATAGACTTTCAAATAAAGGATGTGAAAAGAGACAAAGAAGGACACTACATAATGATCAAAGGATCAATCCAAGAAGAAGATATAACAATTATAAATATATATGCACCCAACATAGGAGCACCGCAATATGTACGGCAAACGCTAATGAGTATGAAAGAGGAAATGAATAGTAACACAATAATAGTGGGAGACTTTAATACCCCACTCACAACTATGGATAGATCAACTAAACAGAAAATCAAAAAGGAAACACAAACCTTAAATGATACAATGGACCAGCTAGACCTAATTGATATCTATAGGACATTTCACCCCAAAACAATCAATTTCACCTTTTTCTCAAGTCCACACGGAACATTCTCCAGAATAGATCACATCCTGGGCCATAAATCTGGTCTTGGAAAATTCAGAAAAATTGAAATCATCCCAGTCATCTTTTCTGACCACAGTGCAGTAAGATTAGATCTCAATTACAGGAAAAAAATTGTTAAAAATTCAAACATATGGAGGCTAAATAACACGCTTCTGAATAACCAAAAAATCATAGAAGAAATCAAAAAAGAAATCAAAATATGTATCGAAATGAATGAAAATGAAAACACAACAACCCAAAACCTATGGGACACTGTAAAAGCAGTGCTAAGGGGAAGGTTCATAGCATTACAGGCTTACATCAAGAAACAAGAAAAAAGCCAAATAAATAACCTAACTCTACACCTAAAGCAATTAGAGAAGGAAGAAATGAAAAACCCCAGGGTTAGCAGAAGAAAAGAAATCTTAAAAATTAGGGCAGAAATAAATGCAAAAGAAACTAAAGAGACCATAGCAAAAATCAACAAAGCTAAAAGCTGGTTTTTTGAAAAAATAAACAAAATTGACAAACCATTAGCAAGACTCATTAAGAAACAAAGAGAGAAGAACCAAATTAACAAAATAAGAAATGAAAAGGGTGAAATCACAACAGACAACACTGAAATACAAAGGATCATAAGAGACTACTACCAGCAGCTCTATGCCAATAAAATTGACAACTTGGATGAAATGGACAAATTTTAGAAAAGTATAACTTTCCAAAACTGAACCAGGAAGAAATAGAAGATCTTAACAGACCCATCACAAGCAAGGAAATCGAAACTGTAATCAAAAATCTTCCAGGAAACAAAAGCCCAGTACCAGATGGCTTCACAGCTGAATTCTACCAAAAATTTAGAGAAGAGCTAACACCTATCTTACTCAAACTCTTCCAGAAAATTGCAGAAGAAGGTAAACTTCCAAACTCATTCTATGAGGCCACCATCACCCTAATTCCAAAACCACACAAAGATGCCACAAAAAAAGAAAACTACAGGCCAATATCACTGATGAACATAGATGCAAAAATCCTTAGCAAAATTCTAGCAAATAGAATCCAACAACATCTTAAAAAAATCATACACCATGACCAAGTGGGCTTTGTCCCAGGAATGCAAGGATTCTTCAATATCTGCAAATCAATCAATGTAATACACCACATTAACAAATTGAAAGATAAAAACCATATGATTATCTCAATAGATGCAGAGAAAGCCTTTGACAAAATTCAACACTCATTTATGATTAAAACTCTCCAGAAAGCAGGAATAGAGGGAACATACCTCAACATAATAAAAGCTATATATGACAAACCCACAGCAAGCATCACCCTCAATGGTGAAAAATTGAAAGCATTTCCCCTGAAATCAGGAACAAGACAAGGGTGCCCACTCTCACCACTATTATTCAACATAGTCTTGGAAGTTTTGGCCACAGCAATCAGAGCAGAAAAAGAAGTAAAAGGAATCCAGATAGGAAAAGAAGAAGTGAAACTCTCGTTGTTTGCAGTTGACATGATCCTCTACATAGAAAACCCTAAATACTCTTCCAGAAAATTACTAGAGCTAACCAATGAATATAGTAAAGTTGCAGGATATAAAATTAACACAGAGAAATCCCTTGCATTCCTATATACTAACAATGAAAAAACAGAAAGAGAAATTAAGGAAACAATACCATTCTCCATTGCAACAAAAAGAATAAAATACTTAGGAGTATATCTACCTAAAGAAACAAAAGACCTGTACATAGAAAACTATAAAACACTGATGAAAGAAATCAAAGAGGACACAAACAGATGGAGAAACATACCGTGTTCATGGATTGGAAGAATCAATATTGTCAAAATGGCTATTCTACCCAAAGCAATCTATAGATTCAATGCAATCCCTATCAAACTACCAACGGTATTTTTCACAGAACTAGAACAAATAATTTCACAATTTGTATGGAAATACAGAAAACCACGAATAGCCAAAGTAATCTTGAGAAAGAAGAATGGAACTGGAGGAATCAACCTGTCTGACTTCAGTCTCTACTACAAAGCCACAGTCATCAAGACAGTATGGTACTGGCACAAAGACAGAAATATAGATCAATGGAACAGAATAGAAAGCCTAGAGATAAATCCACGAACCTATGAACACCTTATCTTTGACAAAGGAGGCAAGGATATACAATGGAAAAAAGACAACTGCTTTAACAAGTGGTGCTGGGAAAACTGGTCAACCACCTGTAAAAGAATGAAACTAGAACACTTTCTAACACCACACACAAAAATAAACTCAAAATGGATTAAAGATCTAAATGTAAGACCAGAAACTATAAAACTCCTAGAGGAGAACTTAGGCAAAACACTCTCCGACATGAATCACAGCAGGGTCCTCTATGACCCACCTCCCAGAATATTGGAAATAAAAGCAAAAATAAACAAATGGGACCTAATGAAACTTAAAAGCTTCTGCACTACAAAGGAAACTATAAGTAAGGTGAAAAGACAGCCCTCAGATTGGGAGAAAATAATAGCAAATGAAGAAACAAAGGATTAATCTCAAAAATATACAAGAAACTCCTGAAGCTCAATTCCAGAAAAATAAATGACCCAATCAAAAAATGGGCCAAAGAACTAAACAGACATTTCTCCAAAGAAGACATACAGATGGCTAACAAACACATGAAAAGATGCTCAACATCACTCATTATTAGAGAAATGCAAATCAAAACCACAATGAGGTACCATTACACGCCAGTCAGGATGGCTGCTATCCAAAAGTCTACAAGCAATAAATGCTGGAGTGGGTGTGGAGAAAAGGGAACCCTCTTACACTGTTGGTGGGAATGCAAACTAGTACAGCCACTATGGAAAACAGTGTGGAGATTTCTTAAAAAACTGGAAATAGAACTGCCATTTGACCCAGCAATACCACTTCTGGGCATACACACCACGGAAACCAGATCTGAAAGAGACACGTGCACCCCATTGTTCGTCGCAGCACTGTTTATAATAGCCAGGACATGGAAGCAGCCTAGATGCCCATCAGCAGATGAATGGATAAGGAAGCTGTGGTACATATACACCATGGAATATTACTCAGCCATTAAAAAGAATTCATTTGAATCAGTTCTAATGAGATGGATGAAACTGGAGCCCATTATTCAGAGTGAAGTAAGCCAGAAAAATAAAGAACATTACAGCATACTAACACATATATATGGAATTTAGAAAGATGGTAATGATAACCCTATATGCAAAACAGAAAAAGAGACACAGAAGTACAGAACAGACTTTTGGACTCTGTGGGAGAAGGTGAGGGTGGGATGTTTCAAAAGAACAGCATGTATTTTATCTATGGTGAAAGAGATCACTAGCCCAGGTGAGATGCATGAGACGAGTGCTCGGGCCTGGTGCACTGGGAGGACCCAGAGGAGTCGGGTGGAGAGGGAGGTGGGAGGGGGGATCGGGATGGGGAATACGTGTAACTCTATGGCTGATTCGTGTCAATGTATGACAAAACCCACTGAAATGTTGTGAAGTAATTGGCCTCCAACTAATAAAATAAAATTAAAAAAAAAAAACTGAGCTATCCTAAAAATTAAAAAAAAAGCTACCTCTTCTATGCAACATCTGTGTGTCTTCTGTCTGTCTTCTTCCTCGCTGACGCCACTCATCCCTTGGGTATTCCTGGTCCTGCTGGGGCTGGACCTCGGCAATTTTGCTCAATGCTTTGGATCCTAGTGGAAAAACATGCTGTTAATCCTACTTTTGCGAGGATTAAAACCATCGTAAAAACTGGAATTTGTTTAAATATTTTTGGTTTAAATATATCTTGTGTATATAATTACCCAGATTACTGTTGGGTATTAGATTGCTATGTTACAATATGTACGGCATACATGAGTTCCACTGTTATTGATATGATATGTGGTGGAGAGGTATTTGGTGGTGCAAGTGATTTAAATGATGTGTTCACAGTGTTTATATTCCTGTTATGTGGTTAATGGGTCTTGGATTCACGTTTGAAATATGACTCCCTTGTCTTTTGTGATGCATGAGAAGTGCTGAAATTGAAGATGATGCAGGTTAAGTCTAGGGTTGAGGGTGTGAGTAGGGTGGGGGGGAGGGTGTGGGTTAGGTTAAGGGTGTGGATTAGGGTGTGGGTTACATTGTGGCTTAGGGGTTAGAAGTTAGGGGTGTGGGTGAGGGTGAGGGCTGAGGGGTGAAGGTGTCAGGTTAGGGTTGGGATGATGCGTTAGGGTTAGTGTGTCAGGTTAGGGTTAGGGGGTCGGGTTGGTGTTAGGTTCTGGGATAGGGTTACGGTGTTGGTTAGGGTTAGGGTGTCGTGTTGGGGTTAGGGTTAGGGCAAGGGCGAGGGCAATTTCGCCTGGGACCTTATGGAGGGGCCTCACAGTCAAAGGTAAAGGCAAAGTCACATCCACACTTCTGTTCCATCCCCTTTGCTCTATAGTAGAGCTCTAGTAAGCCTAGGCCTGGTAGGAAAACTCTTGGCTCCTGTGGGGACACATCCTGTGTGTGAATCTGCATACCAGACCTAGGGGCCACAGGGCGCCTGTTTTCTTCTGGGAGAGGGGACCCTGAAGCGGTGTTGCCTGGCAACAGCTTGAAAATCCATTAAATTGCACTTTACGTACCTCTGACAAAGCTAGATTTGCTCCACCTTTTCGCCATTTGGAAGCAAACCTTCCATGCCCTCTCCCCAAGTAGGCAATGGGCCTACTTTGAGTAGAAAGTCCCCTTGAGGAGCTGAGCCCAGGAAGGCACCCAGTCATGTCAAACACACTCCAGCTGCTTACTTCCTCATGGGCAGTATCACTATTAGCTAGGAATGTCTTTGCAAGGATTGAAAAGGGAAGGGGAGATACATGGCCCTGCCTCTGAAATTTCAGTCCTCTGAGCAGAACTGGAATTCAATTGTATCAGCGAAACTGTGCCTTCCAAAGAGGCTTGCAAACACACCCCGAGTGGCTGCCTCTTCTTCCCTGAAGAAGGCTCCCTTTCCCTGCATCCTGCGGACTCCCTGTCCCAGCCTCCTGGAAAAGCGCTTCTTGGAGTTCCTTCTTGGAGTTCCTTTCTTAGTTGCAGTTATCCCTCAACTTGGGGCCATAGGGAGTAGCCCCACACTCACAGGGGAAGGCAGACCCACCTCCACACATCTCTTCCATCCCCTTTGCTCTGTAGGACAATTCTAGTGAGCCTAGGTCTGTCAGAAAATTCTTGGCTTTGACGGGAACACACCCTGTGTGTGAACCTGCATACCCGACCTAGGGGCCACAGGGCGCCTGTTTTGCTCGAGTGGGCCTTGAAGCAGTACAGCCTAGTGAGAGCTTGAAAATCCATCCAATTGCTCCTTTCTTACCTCTGACACCTAGCTTTGTTCCACCCTTTGGCAGTGTGGAGGGAAGAGGGCCCAACCCCGTCCTCAAGCGGACATGGGGCCTACTTTGAGAGGAAAGGCCCCCTTGAGGAGCTGAGCCCATCAAGGCACCCAGTCATGTCAAATATACTCCCACTGCTTGCTTCTTCATGGGTAGTACCACTATCAGCTTGGAATGTCTTTGCAAGGATCACAAAGGGAAGGGGAGATACACGACCCTGCCTCTGGAACTTCGGTCCTCTGAGCAGACCTGAGTGCTCTAGGGAGCCTAGGGCTGTCAGGAAAATTCTTGGCTCCTACGGGGACACACCCCATATGTGAACCTGCATACCGGACCTCGGGGTCACAGTGTGCCTGCTTCTCTCGGTGTGCCTAAAGCGGTGCAGCCTAGCAACAGCTATTGAGCCTAGGTCTGTCTGGAACATTTTGGATCCTGTGGGGAAAACACCCTGTGCACACCCCTAGATACCGGGCCTAGGGGCCAAAATTCTCACATGTCTCCTGGGGAACCCTAACACAGTGTGACCTAGCAACTGCTTGAAAATCCATCCCATTGCTGTTTTCCTCCTTCTGATACAGCTAGCATTGCTCCTTGCTTTGGGATATCTCAAGCAAGGGGCGAGTCCATAACTGCTCTCCTGGGGCCCAATGGATGTGCAAGGTGCCCTCAACCAGGTGACCCCAGCATGCCACCTGGCCCCCTCAGACACACTCCCGCAGCCTTCTTCCTCATGGGAAGCACCCCTCTGACCCAGGAATGTGTTTGCAAGGCTCGGAATGTGCAGGGAGACACATGGCCCTGACTCTGGAATTGAGGTCCTTGGGGCAGGCCTGCAGGTCTGACATCTGAGAAGCAAAACACTTGCTGCAAATAGAGGCCTGAAAACACACTCTGTGTATGACTTTCCTTCCTCCAAGGAAGATAGCTTTCCCAGTCTCCTGCATGCTGAGTGTCACACAGCTGGAATGTGCTTGCGTGGACGTCATGATTCAGTGGCAATGGCCCCTGAGGCCCTGTGCCCAGGTAGGGCGCCCACACTCACAGGCAAATCAAAGCAACTTCCAAATGAGTCAGCTCTTCACATCTAGTGGCCAAAGTATTGGAGTTTCAGGTTCAATATTAGTCTTTCCAATGTATATTCAGACCTGATTTCCTTTAGGATGGAGTGGTTGGGTCCTCTTATAGTCTAAGCAAACTTCAAGCATCTTCTTCAGCACCACAGTGCAAAAGCATCAAATCTTTGGCTGTCAACTTTCTTTATAGTCCATCTTTCACATCCATACATGACATGGAAAAACCTTAGCCTTGACTAGACGGATCTTTGTTGGCAAAGCAATGTCTCAGCTTTTTAATATGCTGTCTAGTTTGGTTATCACTTTCCTTCCAAGTCGTAAGCATCTTTTAATTTCATGGCTGCAGTCACCATCTGCAATGATTTCCGAGCCCCGAAAAATAAAATCTGCCACTGTTTCCACTGTTTTCCCATCTATTTGCCAAGAAGTGATGAGACTGGATGCAATGATCTTAGTTGTCTGAACGCTGAGCATTAAGCTAACTATTTCACTCTCCTCTTTCTCTTTCATCAAGAGGCTCTTTAGTTCTTCACTTTCTGCCATCAGGGTGGTGTCATCTGCATATCTGAGGTTATTGATATTTCTCCCAGCAATCTTGATTCCAGTTTGTGCTTCATCCAGTGCAGCATTTCTCACGATGCCCTATATATAAGCAGATATAAGTTAAATAAGCAGGGTACCAATATACAGCCTTGACATATTCCTTTTCCTATTTAGAACCAGTCTGTTGGTCCAGGTCCAGTTCTGTTTCTTCCTGACCTGCATATAGGTCTTTCAAGAGGCAGGTCAGGTGATCTGGTATTCCTATCTCTTTCAGAATTTTCCCCAGTTTATTGTGATACACACAGTCAAAGGCTTTGGCATAGTCAACAAAGCAGAAATAAGTGTTTTCCTGGAACTCTCTTGCTTTTTCAATTATCCAGTGGATTTTGGCAATTTGATCTCTGGTTCCTCTGCCTTTTCTAAATCCATCTTGAAAATTTGGAATTTCACGGTTGACATATTGCTGAAGCCTGGCTTGGAGAATTTTGAGTGTTACTTTATTAGCATGTGAGATGAGTCCAGTTGTGTGACAGTTTGAACATTCTTTGTCATTGCCTTTCTTTGAGACTGGAATGAAAACTGAGCTAACAACCTGGATGTTTTCAATCGCATATGCTAAAAGAACTGCCTTTGCAGTTTCCAAGGGAAAAAAGTTTCATTTTAACCAATTTTCTCTGAAGTTCAAGGAATATCATGGACATCCTCCATCAAAAAGTCAACTTTCTTTTATGTAATCACAGTTTCATGCCTAAATTATAGACCAACTCATGCTCAAATTGACTCTGATATCAGGGGCAGATCAGCTAGCTGATAAAAAGCTTGGATTGTCCCTCTGGAGGAAAGTGAGACATTGGTCCCAAGAGAAGAATCTGAGGGCTTAAGGGAATTTGCAGGAGTGGGGAAATCTTGGTCCATCCTACATGTACCGTACTTAAATAATGCTTATTTATTTTACGGAAGTAAAAAAAAAAAAAAACAGATGATAAAAACAAATATAAATCACTGAAAGGTAAATAAATTCATCATCTGTGATTGAAAGCTGCATTCTAAGAAAGCTGTGTTCTCTTAACCTAGAGAGTAGACTAAATTCCAGTCTGGTACCAGCTTACCAGATAACAAACAAAAAGCGTTGTTTATGGGTAAGCTCAGGAAAGTCTTTTCCATGTATCTTGAGGTAGCAGTATTTTTGCAAAGGCATCAGTGTGAAACCATGGAAGGCATGTTTAAAACCTGATTAGATAAAAATTGACAAAATAAAAATTGACAAAATTGACAAAATAAAAATTGACAAAAAAAGTGTCAAAATAGTCACTGCTGTGACTTGAAACACTTTAATATGATAACTAGAATTATAACTGACAGCATTTTACCAGGACATATCAGATTTTCATGGATGTCACATAGTTTCTAGGATACCTACAGTAGTAACTGAAGGAGTCTTTGGGCTTAGAAAAGAAAACAACAGTCTCAAAGGCCCTTGCTTGTATCATTTAACATTGGAGAAAACAAAATCGAACTTTAGGTACCACCCTGAGGCTCCAGGCCGGTTATATCTATCTATTTTCCCATGCAGCGTAGTGCCTGCTGGAAGTCCAAGGGATTTATCCTGCCTGGTAATTTCACCAGCTGGGACTCCACAACCCTTAGTCTGGCCGGCTGACCCAGCCCTGCTTCCAGCACTTTGCAGGCCAGCAGGCCCTTGACCACCTGCTGGGACAGGAAAGGGAAGGGTCCACGAATTGCATCCTAGAAACTTAGTAGGGTGCATGTATTTAAAAACCTGGTGGCCACCCAGGCAGGAGAGAAGGGAGGAGGGCACCTTGCTGCCCTTTCATGGGGGAATCTGTGGCTGTCCTGCTGAGAGGGGGCCTTTCCATGGGGACCCTGTGTAATAAGTTTGGTGTTTTGGAACTGAATAATTAGAACGTGTAAAATTTTTAATTTATGTGGTGCTTTAATTAAAAAAAAAAAAAAAAAAAAAAACAAGCAGCTCCAAGTTTTCTGCAAATTGAGGCCTCAAACTTGAAGGCCTATTTTCCTTCCACTGTGGCATTCTATGAAGAAATGTGCGTTTTTTAAAGAAAAGGGTCAGAAAAGTGAGGGAAACAGAAAAGCCAGAGGTGCCCCAGGAGTTTGGTGAAGGTCTTAGGAGGTCACTTGTAAATGCTGCTGGCCATCGGGAGGCAGTCTCTTGTGACCAATGGGCACAGAGCTCTGCAGGCTTGTCCTTTGCATGGATGTTCTTGTTTGTGGAAATCCAGCTCAGAGCCATCTCCTGACGTGTAAGAATTTCCCAGACTAGACCCTAGGCAAATCCCACAGGGCCAGGGACTCCTTTCTTCATTGTATTTGTCTGTTTGACTGAAAACCAGAAATGGCATATTTTTCTTTCAATCTGGTCTATCATCCAGGCCTTGGAGTAATATTTCCCCTCCCCCTCAATAGGCTTGGGTTCCGGTGATGAATTATAGTCAGTTGTCCATGATTTTGCAGATGAGGAAACTGAGAGTCGGAGAGGGTGGAGGACTGTCCAAGGGAGAATGGGATATCCTTCCAGGAACACTGGCTCCTGGGTTTTTAATGAGCTTCCTACCCAGCATGGTCATTAAGTGGCAAGGGTTGACATTGAGAATAAACTATTGGTGGAAATGAAAAAGGCTTTTTGAAAGAATGTGCCTACCAGCTGTGCATCTTATGGAGTATTTTCATTGTACTTCCCAGCCCTTGGAAAGTGCTGGGCACAGGGCAGATGCTTCATCATTTTTATTGAATAAGTTCAATGTCACACAATTGTATCTGTAGTGTCAGCAACACTATGAGGTATATTAGAACAGTGATGGTCCCAGTTGGTACCCACAAGGATATTTTTAAAAAATGAAACAAATCTCTCTGATCATCACCAAGGCTATCAGAGGTCTATTGCAGACTCCACACAAGGGAGGGTCTACCTCTTGGGACATCCCCACTTCAGCATCTCCCTAAACCAGCAATCTAGGACAGCTGAGTACACTTGAAGTTCCTTCCTTGACCTTGGGAGTTTTTTTGGAAGACAATTTTTTGACAGACAGGGGTGGGGCAAGGTTTTGGGATGTTTCAAGTGCAGTCCATTTATTGTGCACTCTATTTCTGTTTCTGTTCCCTGGAGGCTCAGTTGGTAAAGAGTCTGCCTGCAATGAGGGAGACCCGGGTTTAATCCCTGGGTCAGGGAAATCCCCTGGAGAAGGAAATGACAGCCCACTCCAGTATTCTTGCCTGAAGAATTCAATGGACTGAGGAGCCTGGTGGGCTACCAAGGGCTGGACATGGCTGAGTGATCAAACTCTTATTTCTATTATTATTTCACCAGCTCCACCTCAGATCATCAGGCATTAGATCCTAGAGGTTGGGGGCCCCTGCTTTAGTTCCCTCTTTCATCTTCTACACAGCTCCAGCATGCTTCCTCCTCCTCTTCCACCTGCAGAACTACCTGCTGGGCTTCTCTGAGTGTGATTAAGAGTTTCCTTCCCTCACTGTCTTTCCTCTGAGTCCCTTTTCCTAAATGGGTTTCCATGATCTCCTTTAGGCACTTTTTCCCCAGGTGGTGCTAGTGGTAAAGAACCTACCTGCCAATGCAGGAATCCTATCCCTGGGTTGGGAAGATCCCCTGGAGGAGGGCACCCAACCCACTCCAGTATTCTTGCCTGGAAAATTCCCATGGACAGAGGAGCCTGGTGGGCTCTGACAGTCAGACGTGATTGAAGCGACTTAGCACAGCATACCATAGGACCTTTGAACTGCAGACTCATGTGATTGTTTGGATTCTTTGGAGTCCCTTGTTATTCCACGTGTATGTTAGGGTCAGCTTGTATATTGCTTCCTAAAGGCCTGGAGAGGGTAATAGGCAGGAAGGCCAGGGGTCTCCAGACAGAGGGAATAGGCTGCAAGTGTCAGACGTTTTTTCATCTCTCAAGCAGCTGGAGGAACGAAACGAGTGCTACATTTTTTCCCCTTCTCAATACAAATTTAAGAGGTTTCTCTTAAAATTTTGTGTTGCTATGACGACTCCTGGCTCCACCTGAACTTAACTTTTCTCAAACCTTCAGCTAAGCAATGCATTTTGTCTTAAGGAAAGGTTTGTCTTAAGCTATGTTAATATACTACGTATTTCTGCTAGACTCTGTCTTCAGGTCGGTTCCCCCTAAAGGCTCAGAACCGACTTGACAAACCAATATGTTTTACTCATACCTGTTCTCCTAATCTATGTTAATGAAATGATATATTGGCTTGGAAATCTGCCTTTCTTCAAAATTCATGTCAATCATTCTATGGCCCGGGATGACTCACCTGCTGCCAATATTATCTCAATGCATGTTGTGGGTGAGGGGCCTGGTGTCATTCTCTGAGACATTGCCTTTCTTTCATTAGCAGACTGCTAGTGGCTGTATAACATCTGCCTAAAGACTAGCAGGGGGTACTCTTCCTGCCCCCGTCTGATGTCTATGTCAGCAGCTTTCTCTATCTCTTTTATACTTTAATAAAACTTTATGACACAAAAGCTCTGAGCGATCAAGCTTTGTCAACTGGCCCTGGATTGAATTCTTCTCCTCTGGAGGCCAAAAATCCTGGCGCCTTTTGTGGTTCAGCAATGACCTTTCAGTCTTTTGTAATTCATATTGAATCTTCATTTCAGATTGAAGATGCATTCCATGGTATTGCCATCTTAAGTCTTTCCATCGCTATGGAATATCTGTGCATGTATTCAGGATATTTTTCAGCAATCGTGTATAATTTCCAATGTGCCAGTCTTGTCATCCTCATTACACCCATGGCAAAATATTTTATTAATGTTGACACTATCAAAAGGAAATTGTTTTTTAAATTCCTTTTCAGATTATTATTTGCTAGTGTATACAGATAAAACTGTGTAATCATTCATTTTTATCAGCTTGGACAGCTTGATAGTTGTCTTTACTTTCTTTACTTCCTCATACTTTAAGATTATCCTAGCTTATATATTTACTGTCTCGCCCCTAGTCTCAATCGTTTATTCAAAGAATTTCTGTCCTTTTTTTTAAACACTGAATTATTTTTGACAATGCTGGGTCTTTGTAGCTAGATGCCTAGTTGTAGTGAGCAGAGGCTACCCTCTAGTTGACTTGCCATGGCTTCTCATTGCAGCGCTTTCTCTGGTTGCAGAACTTGGGCTCTGGAGCATGCAAGTACTTCAATAGTTGTACGGGGGCTTAGTTGCCCCTGGGCATGTGGAATCCTCTAGGACCAGGGGTTGAACCAGTGTTCCCTGCATTGGTAGGCAGATCCTTTACCACTGAGCCACCAGGGACATTTCCTGTTCTTTTTCATTATAGAGTGATATTTAAAACATACATGTAGGAGCTAAATATGCTCAGCTGACAATATTTGGAAATATATACATGTATTCCATCTTATATATTCAGTTGAAGGTAATTTGTGATGATGTCTCCATGAATCTTGTAACCTTTCCTTTTGTTTATCCATAATTTACCATTCCAATGGTAAGATACCTGGCTTCCACCACTTGTCATGTATGGAATTCAGTGCTTGTCCCATGTGGTTACTGAAACAACTGTCAGACTGTCTTCCAAAGGGGGCTGTGCATGCATCCCACCAGTATCTTGAGTATGTTTCTGTAGGAGAGTTTACTATCAGTATACCCTCCGTGGCCAGGTGTCTATTTCAGTCTTTACCAGTTATGAATGGGCTTGTTTGCTCTAGTGTTCTTGGACAATTTGAGGACTCCTGTCTAGTTATGAGGGACACAGGAATCTCCTTGAGGCTTGGCAGGGCAATCAGCACACTTCTCGAGGTGAGGAGGGAGACCTAGGGTCCCTTTCCAGTTGCCATAAGGATATTGGGATTCCTACCAATTTTCAAGAGGAGTCAGGCATCATCACCTTTTGAATCATTGAATTCTGCATGCCTCTCGAGGTGTCAACGGGATGTGAGGCCTCCTGTCGATAAGAGGCGGGGACCTAGGACTTTCTCTATGCTCTCCATAGGGGATTCACACATCCCTTCATCCTGTGAGATGAAAGATGAGCCTGCATTCAAGCCACTGTAGGGAAATCGGACCTTCTTTCGAGTCAGGGCGTCTCAGGGTCAATTCCACTTGAGGTAGCAAACTCAGGGTCCCTCCCACATACTTACTGCTGAGAGACACCTCCTCTGGTTGTGCTTGTGGAATGGTGGCATACCTCTTGAGTGGAAGCCAGGGAATCAGCTCTCATTTCAAGATGATTTGGGGTACATGGAGCTTTCCTCGAGTTGCTGTGCTGAACTTGGTGTTCTTCTAGACTTGGGACAGTGTTCTCGGGGAATCTCTGCAGTTGCCTAAAGGAAGCCAACCCACTTGTCGTGTTTGATGCGGAACACGGGATGGCTCTGAAGCCAATGCAGTGGAATAGGGACTCATCTCGAGTTGATTTGGGATACACGAAGCTATTTCCCATTGCTGCAGTGACATCAGGGTCCCTCTGGACTTGAGACAGTGTTCTTGGGGACTCTCTGGAATTCCATCAAGCAAGTAATGGCTCCTTACGTATTTGATGGGGAACACGGAATTGCTCTGCATGCAATGCAGGGGAATCAAGCCTCATCTCGCGGCGAGAAGGCAGTCTCATGATTTCTCTCGAGTTGCGGCGCGAACCTGGGGTATATTCTCCAGGTACGGCGGGGATGGCCCTTCAAAACTCATGTTTGTTCAGCGACGTCAGGACTCCTGTCTAGTTACGAGGGACACCTCAGGAATCTCTTCGAGGCTTGGCAGGGCAATAGGGACGCTTCTCAATGTGAGGCGGGAGACCCAGGGTTCCTTTCCAGTTGCCACAGTGAGACTGGGATTCCTATCAATTTTCAAGAGGAGTCAGGCGTCATCACCTTTTGAAACATTGAATTCCGCCTACCTCCATGTCAAAGGGATGTGAGACCTCCTGGCGTGATGAGGCCAGGACTTAAGGCTTTCTCTAGGGTCTCCGTATTGGATTCAGACATCCCTTCATCTTGTGCAATGAAAGACGAACCTGCATTCAAGCCACTGCAGGGAAATCCGGCCTTCTTTCTTGTCAGGGCATTTGGACTCCATTCCACTTGAGGCAGCAAACTCAGGGTCCCTCCCCCATATCTATTGATGAGAGAAGCCTCCTCTTGGGGTGCTTGTGGAAAGTTGGCATACCTCTTAAGCTGAATCCTGGGAATCTGCTCTCATCTCGAGATGATTTGGGGTACATAGAGCTTTCCTCAAGTTGCTGTGCTGAAACTGGTGTTCCTCTAGACATGGGACGGTGTTTTCGGGGAATCTCTGGAGTTGCCTAAAGAAAGTGAAGCAACTTGTCTTGCTTGATGGGGAAAGCGGAATTTCTCTGGAGCTAATGTGGCAGAATCGGGCCTCATCTCCAGCTGATTTGGTGTACACGGAATTATTTCGCGTTGCTGCGGTGACCTCAGGGTCCCTCTAGGCTTGTGAGTGTGTTCTTGGGGACTCTCTGGAGTTCCATCAAGCAAGTCAAGGCTCCTACACATTTCATGGGGAAAACGGAATTGCTTTGCATGCAATGCAGAGGAATCTGGCCTCATATTGTGGCGAGGGGATGTCTCATGCTTTTTCGCGAGTTGCGCTGGGAACCTGGAGTATATTCTCGAGTTACAGCGGGGATGGCCCTTCAAAAGTCGTGTTTGTTCAGCGACGTCAGGACTCCTGTCTAGTTATGAGGGACACCTCAGGAATCTCTTCGAGGGTTGACACATCAATAGGGACGCTGCTAGAGGTGAGGCGGGAGACCCAGGGTCCCTTTCCAGTTGCCACAGGGATACTGGGATTCCTATCACTTTTCAAGAGGAGTCAGGCATCGTCACCTCTTGAAGCAATGAACTCTTGGTGCCTCTCTAGGTGTCAAAGGCATGTGAGGCCTCCTGTCGAGAGGAGGAGGGGAACTAGGGCTTTCTCTAGGGTCTCCACAAGGGATTCAGACATCCCATTGTCTGGTGAGATGAAAGACAAGCCTCCATTCAAGCCACTGCAGGGAAATCAGGCCTTCTTTTGAGTCAGGGCATCTCGGTGTCCATTCCATTTGACGCAGCAAATTCAGGGTCCAACTCACATACCTATTGCTGAGAGAAGCCTCCTCTAGAGGTGCTTGTGGAAAGTTGGCATACCACTTGAGTCAAAGCCAGGGAATCAGCTCTAATCTCGAGACGATTTGGGGTACATGGGGCTTTCTTCGAGGTGCTGTGTTGCAACTGGTGTTCCTCCAGACTTGGGACGGTGTTCTCGGGGAATCTCTGGAGTTGCCTAAAGGAAGTAAAGCCACTACTCCTGTTTGATGGGGAACACGGGATGGCTCTGGAGCAAATGCAGGGGAATTGGGCCTCGGCTCGAGTTGATTTGCAGTATGGAGCTATTTCGCATTGCTGCGGTGACACAAGGGTCCCTCTAGACTTGTGACAGTGTTCTTGGGGACTCTCTGGAATGCCATCAAGCAAGTCAAGATTCCTTATGTGTTTGATGGGAAACACGGAATTGCTCTGCAATGCAGAGCAATCAGGCCTCATCTTGCGGCCAGGGGGAAGTCTCATGGTTTATCTCAAGTTGCGGTGGGAACGTGGGGCATATTCTCGAGTTAAGGTGGGGATAGACTTTCAAAACTCCTGTTTGTTAAGCGACATCAGGACTCCTGTCTAGTTATGAGAGACACCTCAGGAATCTCTTTGAGGCTTGGCAGGGCAATAGGGACGCTTCTTGAAGTGAGGCGGGAGACCCTGGGTCCAATTCCAGTTGCCACAGTGATATTGGGATCCCTATCACATTTCAAGAGGAGTCAGGCATCGTCACCTTCTAAGCATTGAACTCCGCGTACCTCTCGAGGTGTCAAAGGGATGTGAGGCCTCCTGTCGAGATGAGGCGGGGACATAGGGTTTCCTCTAGGTCCTCCACAGGGGATTCAGACATCCCTTCATCTTGTGAGATGAAAGACGAGCCTACATTAAAGCCACTGCAGGGAAATCTGGCCTTCTTTTGAGTCAGGTCATCTTGGTGTTCATTCCACTTCAGGAAGCAAACTCAGGGTCCAACTCACATACATATTGCTGAGAGAAGCCTCCTCTTGAGGTGCTTGCAGAAAGTTGGCATACCTCTTGAGTCGAAGCAGGGAAATCAGCTCTAAATCTCAAGACGATTTGGGGTACATGGGGCTTTCCTCGAGTTGCTGTGTTGCACCTGGTGTTCCTCTACACTTGGGACAGTGTTCTCGGGGAATCTCTGGAGTTGCTTAATGAAGTCATGCCACTTGTGTTTGATGGGGAACGCAGAATGACTCTGGAGCCAATGCAGGGGAATGGGGCAGCATCTCGAGTTGATTTGGGGTAGACGGATCTATTTCCCGTTTCTGCACTAACCTCACGGTCATTCTAGACTTGTTACAGTGTTCTTGGGTACTCTCTGGTGTCCCATCAAGCAAGTCAAGGCTCCTTACATGTTTGATGGGGAACACAGAATTGCTCTGCACGCAATGCAGAGGAACTGGGGCTCATCTCGTGGCGAGGGAGAAGTATCATGGTTTTTCTCGAGTTGCGGTGGGATCCTGGGGTATATTCTCGAGTTACGGTGGGGATGGCCCTTCAAAACTCGGATGTGTTCAGCTATGTCAGCACTCCTGTCTAGTTAAGAGGGACACCTCGGGAATCTCTTCGAGGCTTGGCAGGCAATAGGGACGCTTTTGGAGATGAGGCGGGAGACCCAAAATCCCTTTCCACTTGTGACATGGATATTGGGATTCCTATCACTTTTCAAGAGGAGTCAGGCATCGTCACCTCTTGAAGCAATGAACTCTTGGTGCCTCTCTAGGTATCAAAGTCATGTGAAGCCTCCTGTCGAGATGAGATGGGGAACTAGGGCTTTCTCTAGGGTCTCCACAGGGGATTCAGACATCCTTTCATCTGGTGAGATGAAAGACGAGCCTGCATTAAAGCCACTGCAGAGAAATCGGGCCTTCTTTTGAGTCAGGGCATCTCGGGGCCCATTCCACTTCAGGCAGCAAACTCAGGGTCCAACTTACATACCTATTGCTGAGAGAAGCCTCCTCTAGAGTTGCTTGTGGAAAGTTGGCATACCTCTTGAGTTGAAGCCAGGAAATCAACTCTAATCTCGAGACGATTTGGGGTACATGGCGCTTTCCTCGAGTTGCTGTGTTACGCTTGGTGTTCCTCTAGACTTATGACAGTGTTCTCGGGGATTCCCTGGAGTTGCCTAAAGGAAGTCAAGCGCCTTGCCGTGTTTGATGGGGAAAGTGGGATGGCTCTGGAGCCAATGAAGGGGAATCGGGCCTCATCTCGAGTTGAAATGAGTGAATCACGTGTGAATCACGTGTGCATCAAGTGTGAATCACGTGTCCATCATGTGTGTGTCACGTGTGTGTCACGTGTGCATCACGTGTGCGTGACATGTCCATCACGTGTGAGTCACGTGTTCATCAGGTGTGTGTCACGTGTCCATGACGGGTGAATCACGTGTTCATCACATGTGCGTCACTTGTGTGTCACGTGTGCATCACGTGTGTGCACGTGGGAATCACGTGTGCATCACGGGTGCGTCATGTGTGCATCACGTGTCCATCACGTGTGTGTCACTGGTGCATCACGTGTCCATCACATGTGTGTTACGTGTGCGTCACAAGTTCATCATGTGTGCGACATGTGTTCGTCACGTGTTCATCACGTGTGCATCACGTGTGCATCAAGATTGCGTCACGTGTGAATCACGTGTTCGTCACGTGTGCGTCACGTGTGTGTCATGTGTGCATCACGTATTCATCACATATGGGTTATGTGTGCATCACGTGTTCATCACGTGTGAGTCACATGTGTATCACGCGTGAATCACGTGTGCATCACGTGTGCATCACGTGTTTCATGACGTGTTCATCACATGTGCCTCACGTGTTGTTCACTTGTTCACAACGTCTGTGTGACGTGTGCATCATGTTTTCATCACGTGTGCATCACGTGTTCATCATGTGTGAGGCACGTGTTCATCACATGTGAGTCACGTGTTCTTCACGTGTGAATCATATGTCCATCACATGTGCATCACTTGTGCAACACGTGTTTGTCACGTGTGCGCCACGTGTGCGTCACCTGTGAATCACTTGTTCATCACGTATTCATCACGTGTGTGTTATGTGTGCATCACGTGTTCATCACATGTGTATCACGTGTGAATCACGTGTTCATCACGTGTGCCTCACTTGTGCACCACATGTTCATCACATGAGCATCATGTGTGCATCACGTGTTCATCACGTGGGCATCACGTGTGCACCTCATGTGCACCTTGTGTGCATCACGTGTGAATCAGGAAAAGAACTGAATGGGATAGACTAGAGATCTCTTCAAGAAAATTAGAGATACCAAGGGAACACTTCATGCAAAACTGGGTTTGATAAAAGATAGAAATGCTATGGACCTAGCAGAAGCATAAGCTATTAAGAAGATGTGGCAAGAATACACAGAAGTACTGTAGAAAATATCTTCATGACCCAGATAATCACAACGGTGTGATCACTCACCTAGAGCGAGACATCCTGGAGTGTGAAGTCAAGTGGCAATTAGAAAGCATCGTAAGAACAAAGCTAGTGGAGTTGATGGAATTCCAGTTGAAGTATTTCAAATACTGAAAGATGATGCTGTGAAAGTGCTGCACTCATAATGCCTGCAAATTTGGAAATCTCAGCAGTGGCCACAGGACTGGAAATGGTCAGTTTTCACTCCAAATAGAAAGAAAGGTAATCCCAAAGAATGCTCAAAATACCACACAATTATGCTCATCTCACACGCTAGTAAAGTAATGCTCAAAATTCTCCAAGCCAGGCTTCAGCAATACGTGAACTGTGAACTTCCAGATGTTCAAGCTGGCTTTAGAAAAGGCAGAGGAACCAGAGATCAAACTGCCAACATCTGCTGGATCATTGAAAAAGCAAGAGAGTCCCAGAAAAAAAAATCTATTTCTGATATATTGACTACACCAAAGCCTTTGACTGTGTGGATCACAATTAACTGTGGAAAATTCTGAAAGAGATGGGACTACCAGACCACCTGACCTGCCTCTTGAGAAACCTGTATGCAGGTCAGGAAGCAACAGTTAGAACTGGACATGGAACAACAGACTGGTTCCAAATAGGAAAAGGAGTACGTCAAGACTGTACGTTGTCGCCCTGCTTATTTAACTTATATGCCGAGTACATCATGAGAAATGCTGGGCTGGAAGAAGCACAAGCTGGAATTAAGATTGCCAAGAGAAATATCAATAATCTCAGACATGCAGATGACACCACCCTTATGGCAGAAAGTGAAGAAGAACTAAGAAGCCTCTTGATGAAAGTGAAAGAGGAGAGTGAAAAAGTTGGCTTACAGCTCAACATTCAGAAAACTAAGATCATGGCAACAGGTCCCATCACTCCATGGGAAATCGATGGGGAAACAGTGGAAGCAGTGTAAGATTTTATCTTTTGGGGCTCCAAAATCACTGCAGATGGTGATTGCAGCCATGAAATTAAAAGAAAATTACTCCTTGGAAGGAAAGTTATGACCAACCTAGATAGCATAATAAAAAGCAGAGACACTACTTTGCCAACAAAGGTCCCTCTGTTCAAGGCTATGGTTTTTCCAGTGGTCATGTACAGATGTGAGAATTGGACTGTGAAGAAAGTTGAGCACCGAAGAGTTTATGCTTTTGAACTGTGGTGTTGGAGAGGACTCTTGAGAGTTCCTTGAACTGCAAGGGCATCCAACTAGTACATCCTAAAGGAGATCAGTCCAGGGTGTTCATTGGAACGACTGATTCTGAAGCTGAAACTCCCATAATTTGGCCACCTGGTGCGAAGAGCTGACTCATTGGAAAATACCCTGATGCTGTAAGGGATTGGGGACAGGAGGAAAAGGGGATGACAGAGGATGAGATGGCTGCATGGCATCACCGACTCGATGTACCTGAGTTCGAGAAATCTCCGGGAGTTGGTGACTGACAGGGAGGCTTGGCGTGCTGTGATTCATGGGGTCCCAAAGAGTCAGACATGACTGAGCGACTGAACGGAACTGAACTGATATGAATAACTAATTAAAAGTAAAGTAAAGTTGCTCAGTCATGTCCAACTCTTTGTGGCCCCATGGACTGTAGCCTACCAGGTTCCTCTGTCCATGGGGTTTTCCAGGCAAATGTACTGGAGTGGGTGGCCATTTCCTTCTCCAGGAGATCTTCCTGACCCAGGGATCTAACCTGGGTCTCCAGCATTGCAGACAGATGCTTTACCATTTGAGCCATATAATTCCATTGCTAACACGTGCAAGGGGCTACTCTTTCTGCCCTCTTCTGATGCCTATGTCAGAAGATTTCTCTATCTCCTTTATACTTTAATACAACTTTATTACACAAAAGCTCTAAGCAATCAAGCCTCGTCTCTGGACCTGAATTGAATTCATCTCCTCTGGAGGCCAAGAATTCCAGTGTCTTTGCGTGGTTCAGCAATACCTTTCAAGATCATCCTGGAGATTCTGGCCATGTACCTCAGGAACATGGTCAGATAGGAGGTCACCCTTGAGACTGTGGGCTTTTGACCCAGGTGCAGGGTGTTGGAGTGGCGGGAATCCTGTATAATTTGCACATGTGACCCCAGGTAAAGGGTCTGGGAGGTAAGGTCACCTTGGAGACTGTGAATATGCTACCCAAGGTGCAGGGTGTGGGAAATAATGTCACCCTGGAGAATGTAGACTTCTAGCACAAGGGATGAGTTCTTGACATTGGGGTCTCATGGGAGACTGGATGATTCCGCTCAGACAGTGTGTGGGGATGGGATTCACCCTGGAGACTGTAGATATGTGATCTCAGGTACAGGATTTCCGAGGGGGTCACCCTGGAGCCTGTGAATATGTGATTCCAGGTGCAGAGTCTGCAAGGGAGTCACCATGGAACCTGTGTTTGTGTGACTCCAGGTGAGGTCTACAAAGTTTTGACAAACAGGAGACTGTGGACATGTGACCCCTATTACAGGGTCTTGGAGGGGGGAACCTTTGTGGCCAGGGTCATGGGATGCAAGGTTATATGTCTGGGAGGTGGGGATACCCTGAGAGTGTGGAAGTGTGACCCCAGGTACAGGTTCTGGGAGTTGGTGCCATCCTGAAAATGGTGGACATTTCACCCGAGGTATGGTTTCTGGGAGGTGGGGTCACCCTGAAGACTCTGGACATGTGACCCCAAATGCAGGGTCTGGGAGGTAGACTCACCATGGAAAAAGTGGACTTGTGACCCCAGATACAGGATCTTGAGGGTGGGGTCACCTGGAGGCTGTGGACTTGTGACACCAAGTACAGGTTATACAGGGGGCCACCTTCGAGACTGTGGACATGTGATCACAGGTGTATGGTATGGGAAGTTTGGTAACCTAGGAGATTGTGGATATATGACAGTAGGTACAGGGTCTCAGGTATGTCCCCATGGAAAGTGTGGACATGTGACCCCAGGTGCAGGTTTGGGTGGGGTCACCCTGGAGACTGTGGTCGTGTGACCCAAAGTTCAGGGTAGGAAAAGGGTTTCACCCTGTAGACTGTGGATCTATGACCACAGGTACAGGATCTGGTGGTAGTCACTGTGGCGATGATGGACGTATGAAACCTAGTACAAGTTCACGGAGGGGGTCACCCTCCAAGACTGTGTACATGTGACCCTCGTTTCAGGGTCTGGGTTGAGGTCACTCTGGAAACTATTTGCCGTGTGACTTAGATGCAGGGTTAGGGGACGCGTTTACTTTGAAGATTGTGGTCATGTGACCTCAAATGCACCATTTGGGAGGCAAATCATCTTGGAGACTGGATACGTGACCGTAGATCCAGGGTCTGAATGGGATTCCCCAAGGTGAGATTGTGAATATGTGACTCCAGGTGCAGGGCCTGCGAGGGAGTCACCTTGGAACCTGTGTTTGTGTGACTCCAGGTGGAGGGTCTGGGAAGTGACGACACTCTGGAGACTGTGAACATGTGACCCCATTACAGGGTCTTGGAGGGGGTAACCCTGGCATCCAAGATCATGGGACACCATGTTAAATGTCTTGGCGTGTGGTAACCGAGACTATGGAAGTGGGACCCCAGGTACAGGTTCTGGGAATTGGGGCCAACCTGAGTGACTGTGGATGTTTCACCCTAGGTACAGTTTCTGGGAGGTGGGGTCACCCTGGAGACTCTCGACAAGTGACCCCAAGTGCAGAGTCTGGGAGGGGTCTCACCCTGGAAACAGTGGACTTGTGACCCTAGGTACAGGGTCTTAACGGTAGAGTCATCCTGGAGTCTGCCAACTTGTGACACCAGGTACAAGTTTAGGAGGGGGATCACCCTGGATACTGTGGATGTGTGATCACAGGTGCATGGTATTGGAAGTGGGGAGTCCAGGAGACTGTATATATGACACTAGGTACAGGGTCTGGGGGATGACACCATGGAGAATATGGACTTGTGATCTCAGGTGCAGGTTCACAATGTTCAGGGTACAAAATGGGTCTCATCAGGCAGACTGTTGAACTGTGACCACAAGTTCAGGATCTGCTGGTGGTCACTGTGGCAATGGTGATCGTGTGAAATCTGGAACAAGTTCAGGGAAGAGGTCACCCGTGAGACAGTGGACATCACTCTGGAGACTGTGGATGTGTGAGTAAGGTGCAGGGTTAGGGGATGGGGTCACTTTGAAGATTGTGGACATATGACCCCAGATGCACTGATTGGGGAGGCAAGTCATCCTGGATAGTGGGCATTCGACCCTAGATGCAAGGTCTGACCTGGGTCCCCCAAGACACTAGGATATCTGAACCCAGGTACAGGGTCTAGGATGGGGGTGATCCAGGAAACTCTGTATATGTGACCTCAGGTACAGTGTCTGGGAGGTACGGGGTCACTCTGGGGACTGCAGGCATTTAATGGCAGGGAAATGGTCTGGAAGGGGTGTCACCCTGCATGATGTGGATATGTGAGCCCAGGTGCAGTGGGCAAAGTGGGGTTCACGCTGGAAACTGTTGACATGTGACTCCAGGTGCAGGGTATGGGAGGGCGAACATCCTGGAGATTGTGGATGTGTGTAAATAAGCACAGGGTCTGGCAGGGGAGGGTTACCCTGGAATCTGTGGCCAAGTCACCAAAGGTATAGGGCATGAGAGGTCGGGTCACACCGGATACTGAGAACATGTGACCCAAGTTACAGAGACCAGGAAGGGGGTCACCACGGAGCCTGTGAATCTGTTAGTACATGTGCAGAGTCTGGGAAATGACATCACACAAAAGTCTAGGGACATGGGATGCCAGGTGAACGGTCTGGGAGGGAGTCACCCTGGAGTCAGTTGACGTGTGACCCTGGGTACAGGCACTTGTGGGTGGGGAAAGCCTCGAGACTGTGGACATGTGATCCCAGTTACTAGCCCTTGAATGTGGGTAAATCCAGGAGACTCTGGACATGTGACCCCAGGTATAGGATGGGGAAGTTGGAGTCACCCTGGCGACTGTGCCAATGTAATCACATGTACAGAGTCTGGGGAGGCGTGTATTCCTGGCCAACATGTACATGTAACCCCAGGTAGAGGGTTAGAGATACGGGGTCACCCTGGAGACTGGGGCAATGTGACCAGAATTACAATATTCTGTGAGGTGTAGTCACCCTGGAGACTGCGGAGGTGTGAGACCTGGTGCATGATCTGGGAGGGGTTGCCACCCAGGAGACCATGGATGTGTGACCCTAGCTAGGTTCACGGGCTTGGAATTGGTGTCACCCTAGAACCAGTGGGTGTTTGAACCGAGTACAATTGTTTGACAGGTGGTGTTACCCTGGGCGCTGCGGACATATGAACCCAGGTGCAAGTTCTGGCAAGTGGGGTCACCCTGAGACTATCTACGTGTGACCCTAGGTACAGGGTTTGGGAGTTGGTGAATGTGCCCATGTGACACCATGTACAGTGTCTAGGAGGGTGTTCACCCTAGAGACTGTGGGTATGTGTCCCAAGGTAGAGTGTCTGGAGTGTGAGGCCATGCTAGAATCTGTGGACATGTGACACTGGGTGCTGGGGTCAATAGTCCAGCATCTGGAAGACTGTGGTTATGTGAGCCCTGGTACAGTGATTTGGATGAGTCACCTGTGAGACTGTGGATATGTGGCTCCAAGTGCAGGGTCTATGAGGGAGTCATCCTGGAACCTCTGTTTGTGTGCCTGCAGGTGAAGGTTCTGGGAAGTGATGACATACAGGAGACTGTGGACATGTAAACCACATTACAGGGTCTTGGAGGGTGTAACCCTGTGGACCAGGGACATGGAACAGCCTCAATGTCTATGGAAGAGTGACTCCAGGTACCGTTTCAGGGAGTTGGGACCATCCTGAAAACAGTAGACGTTTATCCCCAGGTAAAGTTTCTGGGAGGTGAGATCACACTGGAGACAGGAGTGTGACCCCAGGTATGGGATCTTGAGGGTGGGGCCATCCTGGTGGCTGTGGACTTGTGACACAAGGTACAGGAATGGGATCGGGGTCACCTTGCAGACTGAGCATGTGATCCCAGGTGCATCATATGGGAAGTGGGGTAACCCGGGAAACTGTGGATATATGACACTACGTATAGGGTCTGCGCAGATATACGACACTAGGTACTGGAGTGGGCAACCCACTCCAGTACTCTTGCTTGGAAAATCCCATGGATGGAGGAGCCTGGTAGGCTGCAGTCTATGGGGTCCCTAAGAGTCAGACATGACTGAGTGACTTCATTTTCCCTTTTCACTCTCATGCTTTGGAGAAGGAAATGGCAACCCACTCCAGTGTTCTTGCCTGGAGAATCTCAGGGATGGGGGAGCCTGGTGGGCTGCCATCTATGGGGTCGCAGAGTTGGACACGACTGGCATGACTTAGCAGCAGCAGCAACAGCAGCAGCAGTACAGGGCCTGGGGGATGTCACCATGGAGAGTATGGACATGTGACCCCAGGTGCAGGTTTGGCAGGGATGACCCTGGAGACTGGCTAGGTGAACCAAGGTTTAAGGTACAAAATGGTCTCACCCTGCAGACTGCGGACCCTGACCACAGGTACAGGATCTGGTGGTGGTCACTGTGGAGATGGTGCATGTGTGAAACCTGATAGAAGTTCAAGGAGGGGGTCAATATGGAGAAGGTGGAGGTGTGACCCTATGTGCAGGGTCTGGAGTGAGGTCATTCTGGAAACTGTGGCTGTGTGACTAAGGTTCAGGGTTAGGGACTGGGGTCACTTTGCAGAATGTGGACATGTGACTCCACATGCACCGTTTGGGTCATCCTGGAAACTGTGGACAAGTCACCAAAGTACAAGGTATGAGAGGTGGTGTCACACTGGAGACTGAGGACATGGGATCCAAATTACAGGGTCTGGGAAGGGGATCACCATGGAGACTGTGGATCTGTGACCACAGGTATAGGGTCTGGGAAGTGATATCACACAGGAGACTGTGGACATAGGATGCCAGGTGAAGGGTCTGGGAGGGAGTCACCCTGGAGTCTGTGGACGTATGACCCCAGGTAAAGGCTCTTGAGGGTGGGGAAAGCCTGGTGACTGCGACCTGTGACCCCAGGTACAGGGTTGGGGATATAGCATCGCCCTGGAGACTGTGCAAATGCGACCCCAGGTACAGGGTCTGGGGAGAGGTGTCATCCTGGACACCGTTGATATGTAACCTCAAGTACAGTGTCTGAGATATAGGGTCACCCTGGAGACTGAGGCCATGTGGCCAGAGGTACAATAGTCAGTGAGGTGGGTTCACCTTGGAGACTGTGGATGTGTAACCCCAGCTGCAGTGTCTGGGAGGAGTGTCAACCTGGAGACTGAGGACATGTGAGACCAGGTGCATGATCTGGGAGGGGTTGCGACCCAGAAGACTATGGATCTGTGTCCCCAATATCAGACTTTGGTGTGGATGTTACCATGGAGACTGTGGATGTTTGACACCAGGTGAAGGGACAGGGAAGGGCATCACCCTCGAGACCCTGGAGGTAGGATCCCAGGTTCAGAGTCTGGGAAGGGAGTTCTTCAGGAGTCTGTGGAAATGTTATGTCAGAAAAAGGGCCTGCAGTGGTTACCCTGGTGACTATGTACATGTGACACATAATACAAATACTGAGATTGGGGGTCATCCTGCAGACTGGAGAAATGTAACCACAGGTGCAGATTCTGAGGACGGGGTCACCTTGGAGACTGTTGACATGTGACATCAGGTGCTTCATCTTGGAGGTAGATCATTCTGGAGATTCTGGACATGTGACCCCAGGAACAGGGTCTGAGAGGGGGTCACCCTTGAGATTGTGGGCTTTTGACCCAGGTACAGCATGTTGGAAGGGTGGTAACCCTGGAGAATGTGCACATTTGACACCATGTACAGGCTCTGGGAGGTGAGTTCACCCTGCTGACTATGGCTATGTGACCCAAGGTGTGACTCTGGAGACTGTGGATATGTGATCCAAGGTGTGAGTCTGGAGACTATGGATATTTCTCACCCAAATCAGGTCTGGGGATGGGGATCACACTGGAGGCTGTAGATATGTGACCCCAGGTGCAGGGTCTGCAAGAGGTACACCCTGGAGCCTGTGGATATGTGACCCTGGGTGCAGGATCTGGGTGCTTGGGTCACCCTGGAGACTGTGGTCATGTGAGCCCCAGTGTGGGGTTTTGAATGAGTCACCCTGGAGACTGTGGATAAGTGACTCCAGGTGCAGGCTCTGCAAAGGAGTAACCTGGAAACTGTGATTGTGACTCTAGGTGAAGGGTCTGGGAAGTGACGACACACAGCAGACTGTGGACATGTGATCCCCATTACAGGGTCATGGAGAGGGTAACCTTGGCTAACAGGGACATGGGAAACCAGGTTCAATGTGTGGGAGGTGGGGTAACCCTTAGAATTTGGAAGTGTGACCCCAGCTACAGGTTCTGGGAATTGGGTCCATCCTTAAAACTGTGGATGCTTCACACCAGTAGCTTCGGGGAGGTGGGGTCACCCTGAAGACTCTGGACATGTGACCACAAGTTCAAGTTCTTGGAGGTGGACTCGACATGGAAATAGTGGACTTGTGACCCCAGGTACAGGATCTTGAGGGTAGGGTCATCCTGGAGACTGTGGATTCGTGACACCAGGTATAGATTTTGGAGGGTTCACACTGGAGACTCTGGATGTATGTTTCCTCTGCAGGAGAGCTCCAGTGAACCTAGGTCTGTCTGAAAAATTCTTGGATCATGTGGGGAAACACCCTGTGCGTTAATCTGGACACCCAGGTTCAAATTTGCATATTTTTCTCGGGTGGCCCTAAAGTGGTGTAACCTATCCACATCTTGAAAATCCGTCCAATTGCCATTTTCTTACTTTTGACAGAGCTAACTTTGTTCCACCCCTGGGGTTTCTGAAGCACATGGGCGGCTCGCAACTCCTATCTTTGGGCCTATTTACACTGGAGTGTCACCTTACAGAGGTGACCACAGTAAGGGACCCAGCACTCTGAAACATATTCCCACAGTCTGCTTCCTCAAGGGCAGTACCAGTATCACCTAGATATGTGTTTGAAAGGTGGGAAAATGCACCAAGACACAGGGCACAGGCTCTCGAATTTAGGTCCTCTGAGCAGAACTAGAGGGTTCATGTCTTAGGAGCTAAAGAGTTCCTGCAAGGGACAGGTTTGAAAACACACTCTCTGTGGGTGCCTTTCTTTCCTTGAAGAAATATAGGTTTGCCAGTATCCTGCGAACTGAGAGTCACACAGTGCTTGAAAAGTGCTCGCTTAGACATGAGTTTTCAATGGTAATTTCCACTTGGGGCTGTAGTCAAACAGAGGGGTTCCACACTCACTGGGAAAGACAAGGCAATATCTAAATGTCTGTTCCATCCCGTTTTCTCTGTAGGAGAACTCTAGTGAGCGTAAGTCTGTCTGGAAAATTCTTGGATCCTTTGGGGACACACCCTGTTTGTGAACCAGGATACCAGAATGAGGGGGCACAATTTGTGTTTCTCTCTGTGGACCTTAAAGCAATGTAGCCTAGCAACAGCTTGAAAATCCATCCACTTGCTCTTTTCTTGATTCTGAGAGAGCTAGATTTGCTCCTTCCTTTTTGATTTCTGAAGCAAGTGGGTGAATTTCAACTCCCAGCTGTGGGCCTTTTTACAGTGGAATGCCACCTCGCTGAAGTGAGTATAGTGAGGAACCTAGCCCTCTTGGACACACTCTCGCAGACGGCTTCCTCATGTGCAGTACTGGTATAACCTAGGAATGGCTTTGCAAGGCTTGGAAAGTGCAGGGAGAAACATGGCCTTGACTCTGGAATTTAGTTCCTCTGAGCACTACTGGAGGCCTCCCATCTGGGAAGCTAAACAGTTCCTGCAAGATAGAGGGTTGAGAATACACTCTCTTTTGATGCCTTTCTTTCCTTGAGGGAAGATATCTTTCCCTGCATTCTGTGAACTGAGAGTCACACATTGCTTGAAAAGTGCTTGCTTGGCGGTCATCTTTCAGGGGCACTTTCTCCTTGAGTCTGTGACAATAGGGAGGGGCAAACCAACTTCCAATGTCTGTTCCATCCCATTTTCCCAGCAGGAGAGGTCTAGTGAGCCTAGTTCTGTGGAAAATTCTTGGATCCTGCTGGGACACACCCTGTGTTTGAACCTGGATACCTGACCTACAGGGCACAATTCACATTTTTCTCTCAGGGGGCCCTAAAGTGGTTCGGCCTAGCAACAGCTTGAAAATCCGTCCAATTGCTCTTTTCTTACCTCTGACAGAGCTAGCTTTGCTCTACCTTTTGGGGTTTCTGAAGCAAGCGGGTGGCTCACACCTTGGAGCTTTGAGCCTGTCACTGGAATGTCACCTCACACAGTTGACCACAGTAAGGCACTCAGCCCTTTCAGACACACTCCTGCTGCCAGCTTTCTCATGGTCAGTACCGTTATGATCTAGGAATGTGTTTGTCAGACTCGGAAATTACAGGGAGACACACGGCCCTGACTCAGGAATATAGGTCCTCTCAGCAGACCTGCTGGTCTCATGTTTTAGAAGCTCAAAATTTCCTGCAAGATAGAGGTTTGAAAACACACTCTCTGTGGACGTCTTTCCTTCCTCAAAGGAAGATAGCTTTCTTCACATTCTGCGACCTGAGAGTCACACTCTGCTTGAAAAGTGCTTGCTTGTGAGTCTATTTTCAGTGGCAATATCTCCTTGAGGCTGTGACCATAAGTAGCGGCCCCACACTCACAGGGAAAGGCAAAGCAACATCCAAATGGCTGTTCCAACCAGTTTTCTCTGTAGAAGAACTCTGGGGAGCAAAGGTCTGTCTGGAAATTTCTTGAATCACGAGGGAACACATCCCGTGTGTGAACCTGAATAAAGGGCCTAGGGTGCACAATTTGTATTTATCTCTCTGGAGCCATAAAGAGGTGTGGCTAGCAATTGCTTGAAAATCCACCCAATTACTTTTTTCTTACTTCTGACAGTGCAAACTTTAGTCCACCATTCAAGATTTCTGAAGCAAGTTGATGGCTCACAACTCCTGGTCACGTGCCGATTTGCCATGGAAAGTTACCTCATCTAGGTAAGCACAGTATGGTACTCAGCACCCTCAGACACACACCTGAAGCCTGTTTTCTCATGAGCAGACCTGGCGTTACTCAGAAATGTGTTTACAAAGCTCAGAAAATGCTCAAAAACACACTGCCCTTGCTCTGAAATTTAGGTCCTCTGTACCAACCTAGAGGTCTCATATCTTAGTATCTAGACAGTTCCTCATATAGAGAGCCTGTTTCCTCATGGGCAGTCCTGGTATGACCAAGAAATGTATTTACAAAGCTCAAAAAGTGCAGGAAAACACATTGCCCTGACTTTGGAATTGAGGTCCTCTGGGCAAATATGGAGAATTCACATCTTTGAAGCTAGACAGTTCCTAATAGACAGATTCTTGAAAACACACATTTCCTTCCTCAATGGAACGTAGGTTTCCAGTATTCCATGTCCATAGAGTCACATACTGCTTGAAAACACTTGTTGGAAGTCCTTTTTCATTAGCAATTGCTCCTGATAGTGTGACCATAGGGAAGGCCACCAAACTCACAGGAAAAGGAAAAGCAACAACCAAAGGTCAGTTCCATCATGTTTTCTCTGTAGTGGAGATTCAGTGTGCCTAGGTCTGTCTGGGAAATTCTTGGATCCTGAGTGGACATATCCTAGGTGTGAACATGGACAGTGGACCTTGGTGGCAAAATTCACCTTTCTCTCTCAGTTGGCCAAAAACAGTAGAGCATAACAACTACCTGGAAATGCATTTAGCTGCTGGTTTCTTACTTCTGGCAGTGATCACTTGGTACACCCTTTGGGATTTCTGAAGCAAGTAAGCAGCTAGCAACTCGTAGCCGCTCGCCCAGTTACAGTGGAATGCTACATCATCTTGGTAAGTGCAGCATGGCACCCAGCAATCTCAGAAATCTTCCTGCAGCCTGTTTTTTCTTAAGGGCACTTCTGGTATGACCTAGGAATGTGTTTACAATGCTCAGAAAGAGTTCAGTTCCGTTCAGACGCTCAGCTGTATTCGACTCTTTGGGACCCCATGAATCGAAGCACACCAGGCCTCCCTGTCCATCACCAACTCCCGGAGCTTACACAAACTCATGACCATCGAGTTGGTGATGACATCCAGCCATCTCATCCTCTGTCATCCTCTTCTCCTCCTGCCCCCAAGCCCTCCCAGCATCAGGGTCTTTTCCAATGAGTCAACTCTTCACATCAGGTGGCCAAAGTACTGGAGTTTCAGTTTCAGCATCAGTCTTTCCAATGAACACCCAGGACTGATCTCCTTTAGGATGGACTGGTTGGATGTCCTTGCAGTCCAAGGGACTCTCAAGAGTCTTCTCCAACACCACAGTTCAAAAGCATCAATTCTTCAGTGCTCAGCTTTCTTCACAGTCCAACTCGTACATCCATACATGACCACTGGATAAACCATAGCCTTGACCAGATGGAGCTTTGTTGGCAAAGAAATGTCTCCACTTTTTAATATGCTATCTAGGTTGGTCTTAACCCTTCCAAGAAGTAAGCATCTTCTAATTTCATGGCTGCAATCACCATCTGCAGTGATTTTGGAGTCCCCCAAAATAAAGTATGACACTGTTTCTACTGTTTCCCAATCTCTTTCTCATGAAGTGATGGGACCAGATGCCATGATCTTAGTTTTCTGAATATTGAGCTGTAAGCCAACTTTTTCACTCTCCTCTTTCACTTTCATCAAGAGGTTTTTTAGTTCCTCTTCACTTTCTGCCATAAGGGTGGTATCATATGCATATCTGAGGTTACTGATGTTTTTCCTGGCAGTCTTGATTCCAGCTTGTGCTTCTTCCAACCCAGTGTTTCTCATGATGTACTCGGCATATAAGTTAAATAAGCAGGGAGACAATATACAGCCTTGACATACTCCTTTTCCTATTTGGAACCAATCTGTTGTTCCATGTCCAGTTCTAACTGTTGCTTCCTGACTTGCACATAGGTTTCTCAAGAGACAGGTCAGGTGGTCTGGTAGTCCCATCTCTTTCAGAATTTTCCACAGTTTATTGTGATACACACAATCAAAGGCTTTGGCGTAGTCAATATAGCAGAAATATATGTTTTCTGGGACTCTCTTGCTTTTTCAATGATCCAGCAGATGTTGGCAGTTTGATCTCTGGTTCCTCTGCCTTTTCTAAAACCAGCTTGAACATCTGGAAGTTCACGGCTCATGTATTGCTGAAGCCTGGCTTGGAGAATTTTGAGCATTACTTTACTAGCGTGTGAGATGAGTGCAATTGTGCAGTAGTTTGAGCATTCTTTGTTATTGCCTTTCTTTGGAATTGGAATGAAAACTGATCTTTTCCAGTCATGTGGCCACTGCTGAGTTTTCCAAATTTGCTGACCTATTGAGTACAGCACTTTCACAGCATCATCTTTTAGGATTTGAAATAGCTTAACTGGAATTCCATCACCTCCACTAGTTTTGTTTGTAGTGATGCTTTCTAAGGCCCACTTGACCTCACATTCCAGGATGTCTGGCTCTAGGTGACTGATCATGCCATCATAATTATCTGGGTCATGAAGATCTTTTTTTGTACAGTTGTTCTGTGTATTCTTGCCACCTCTTCTTAACAGCTTCTGCTTCTGTTAGATGCATAGCATTTCTGTCCTTTAATGAACCCAATCTTCGCATGGAATGTTCCTTTGGTATCTCTAATTTTCTTGAAGAGATCTCTAGTCTTTCCCATTCTGTTGTTATTCTCCATTTCTTTGCATTGATCAGAGTAAGGCTTTCTTATCTCTCCTTGCTATTCTTTGGAACTCGGCATTCAAATGGTGCAGGCTGTGACGGACCATGCAGAAGCATGGCCATGAGGAGCTATCTCTCGCCCAAGGTCAGAGGTAGTGGCTGAGGGGAGCCACCCCATGTCCGAGACCAGGGGCAGCGGCCGAGAGGAGCTACCTCATGCCTGAGGTCAGGGGAGGTGGCTGAGATGAGCTACCCCATGCCCAAGGTCAGGGGCTGTGGCCAAGAGGAGCAATCCCACGTCCACAGAGCAGCAGCTGCACGGGTGCAGGAGGACCGAGAGGAGCTACTCCACATTCAAGGTCAGGAGGGGCGGCCTGAGGAGATACCCATTGTCCAAGGTAAGGAGGAGTGGCTGTGCTTTGCTGGAGCAGCTGTAAAGAGATACCCCACATCCAAGGTAAGAGAAACTCAAATAAGATGGTAGGTGTTGTGAGAGGGCATCAAAGGGCAGACACTGAAATCATAATCACAGAAAACTAGCCAATCTGATCACATGGACCATAACCTTGTCTAACTCAATGAAACTAAGCCATGACGTGTGGAGCCACCCAAAACGGACGGGTCATGGTGGACAGGTCTGACAGAATGTAGTCCACTGGAGAAGGGAATGGCAAACCACTTCAGTATTCTTGCCTTGAGGACCCCATGAACAGTATGAAAAGGCAAAATGATAGGATACTGAAAGAGGAACTCCCCAGGTCGGTAGGTGTCCAATATCCTACTGGAGTTCAGTGGAGAAATAACTCCAGAAAGAATGAAGGGATGGAGCCAAAGCAAAAACAATACCCAGTTGTGGATGTGACTGGTGATAGAAGCAAGGTCCAATGCTGTAAAGAGCAATATCGCATAGGAACCTGGAATGTTAGGTCCTTGAATCAAGGCAAATTGGAAGTGGTCAAACAGGATGTGGCAAGAGTGAATGTCGACATTCTAGGAATCAGCAAATTATAATGGACAGGAATGGGTGAATTTAACTCAGATGACCATTATATCTACTACTGTGGGCAGGAACCGCTTAAAAGAAATGGAGTAGCCATCATGGTCAACAATCGAGTCCAAAATATGGTACTTGGATGCAATCTCAGAAAGTGTAGGGAAATACAATGCTCTGACTCTGGAATTTGGGTCCTCAGGGCAAACCTGGAAGTCTCACATCTTTGAGTCTATACAGTTTGTGATACACAGAGGCCTGATAAAACACTCTCTGTTGATGCCTTACCTTCCTGGATGGAACATAATTTTCCCAGCTTTTTGTGTGCTCAGAGTCACAAACTGCTTGAAAAGGCTTGTTAGAAGTAATTTTTCAGTAGCAACTTCCCCTGATGTTGTGACCTTAGGGAAGACCGCCACACCCACAGGAAAAGGCAAAGGATCATCCAGACGTCTGCTCAATCACGTTTTCTTGATAGGAGCAATCCATTCAACCTAACTGTCTAGAATGCTCATGGATACTGTTCCTACACACCCTATGTTTGAACCTGGATACTGGACCTTGGCAGCAAAATTTCCATTGTTTTCTCAGTTGGCCCTAAAACGGTTAAACCTAGTTACTGCCTGAAAATGCATCTACTTGCTGTTTTCTTACTTCTGACAGTGATAGTGTTGGTGCACCCTTTGGGATTTATGAATCAAGCAGGAGGCTCTCCACTCCAAGCCACTGGCCCCTTTCCAGGGAGATGTCATCTCATCTAGGTTAGCACAATATGTCACCCAGCACTCTGAGACACACTCTTGCAGCATGAATTTTATGGTCAGATCTGGTTTGACCTAGGAATGTGTTTACAAATCTCAGAAAGTGGTGGGAAACACACTGCCCTGACTCTGGTATTTAGGTCCTCTGGGAAACTTGGAGGACTCACATGTTTGAATCTAGACAGTTCATGACAGGTAGAGGCCTGATAACATATTCTCTCGAGATGCCTTTCCTTCCTCAAAGGAATATAGCTTTCTCAACATTCTGTGTGCTGAGTGTCACACACTCCTTGAAAACGCTTGTTGGAGGTCATTTTTCATTAGCAATTTCCCCTGGAGGTGTGACTGTAGGGAAGGCGCCACACTCACAGGTAAGTTCAAAAGCACTTCCAAACATCTGTTCAATCACGTTTTCTTGGTGGGGCCATTCATCAATGTAAGTCTATTTAGAAAATCCGTGGACACTGCGGGGAAACACCTATGTTTGAATCTGGATACCAGACGTTGGTGTTAAAATATGCATTTTTCTCTCACTTGGCCCTAAAAGAGTGCCGCCGAGCAACTGCTTGAAATTCCATCTGAATGTTGTTTTCTTCCTTCTGACAATGCTAGCTTTGGTTCACCCTTTGGGATTTTTGAAGCATGTGAATGACTTGCAACTCCTAGCTGCAGGCCCATTTCCAGTGGAATGACACCTCATCTATGTGACCACAGTATTTCACCCAGCACAGTCTGATACACTCCCTCAGCATCCTTCCTTAGGAGCAGACCTGGTATGCCCTAGGAATGCATTTAGAAGTCTCAGAAAGTGCAGCAAGACACACTGTCCTGACTCTGGAACTTAGGTCCTTTAATCAGGCCTGAGCTCTCACATCTTAGAAGCTGAACAGTTCCTGCTATAAAAAACACACTCTGTTGATGCCTTTCCTTCATTGAAGGAACATAACTTTCCCAATGTACTGTGTGCTGAGAGTCACACACTGCTTGAAAACATTTGCTTGGAGTTCATTTTTCAGTGGCAATTTCCCCAGAGACTGTGACAGTAGGGAAGCGCCCACAATCACAAGACAAGCAAGCATCCAAATACCTGTTCCATCACGTTTTCTCTGTTAGAGAGGTCCAGTGAACCCAGGTCTATCTGGAAAAGTTTGGATCCTGTGGGGTCACATCCTGAGTGTGAACCTGAATACAGGACAAAATTCACCTTTTTCTCTCAGTTGGCACTAAAATGGTTTGGCATAGCCACTGCTTAAATATCCATCCAGTACTTGTTTTCTTATTTCTGACAGTGACAGATATGGTTCACCCATGTAATTTCTGAAGCAAGCAGTCTGCTTGCCACTTCTATCTGGTGGTCCCTTTCCTGTGAAATGTCACATAATATAGGTAGCACCACATGGCACCCAGCTCTCTCAGACACACTCTGACAGCCTGTTTCCTCCTTGGCAGTCCTGGTATGACCTAGGAATGTATTTACAAGGCTCAGAGATTGTATGGAAACATATCCCCTGACTCGGGATGTTAGGTCATCTGGGCAAGACTGGAGGTCTCACGTCTTACAATCTAGACAGTTCCTAATAGATAGAGGCCTGGAAACACACTCTCTGGTGACGCCTTTCCTTACTCAAAGGGCCATTGCTTTCCCAACATTTTAGGGCCAACCTAGAGGAAAATGCGAAATTTGCCACCAAGGTCCATTACCCAGGTTCACACGCAGGATGTGTCCCCACAGCACTGAAGAATTTTCAAGACAGACCTAGGCTAACCCTAACCCTAACCCTAACCCTAGGATCTCTCCTACAGAGAAACATGATGGAACAGACGTTTGGATGATGTTTTGCCTTTTCCTGTGAGTGTGGTGGACTTCCCTATGGTCAAACCATCAAGGGAAATTGCTACTGAAAAACAACTTCCAGGCAAGCATTTTCAAGCAGTATGTGACTCTCAGCACACAGAATGCTGGGAAAGCTACGTTCATTTGAGGAAGGAAAGGCATCAATAGAGAGTGTGTTTTCAGGCCTCTATCCATCAGGATCTGTCTATATTCTAAGATGTGAGATCTCCAGGCTTGTCCAGAGGACCCATCTTCCAGAGTCTGGGCAGTGTTTCCCTGCAAATTTTGAGCCTTGTAAGCACATTCCAAGATCACTCAGGAATGTCCATGATGAAACAGGCGATGGAAGAGTGTCCGTGTGTGCTGTGTGTCATTCTGCCCTTACCAAATGAACTGACATTCCACTGGAAATGGGCCAGGGACTAGGAGTTATGAACCGCCTGTTGCTTCAGAAATCCAGAAAGCTGGAACAAAGCTATCATTGTCAGAAGTAAGAAAACAGATATTAAATGAACTTTCAAGCAGTTGTTAGGCCACAACGTTTTAAGCCCAATGGAGAGGATAATGCAAATTTTGCCACCAAGATCTGCTATCAAGATTCACATTCATGATGTGTCCCTGCAGTATCCAAGAATTTTCCAGATAGGACTAGGCTCACTATATCTCACCTACAGAGCAAACGTGATGGAACAGACATTTGAATGTGGTTCCCTTTTACTGTGTTTGTGGGGCTTTCCCTCCAGTCACATCTTCAGGGGAAATTCTTAGTGATAAATGACCTCCAAGCAAGTGTGTGACACTCAGGAAGCAGAATGTTGGGAAAACAATGTTCCTTCAAGGAAAGACAGGCATCAGCAGAGAATGAATTTTCAGTCCTTTATCTATCAAGAATTGTCTAGATTTCTAAGATGTGAGACCTCCAGTCTTACCCTGAGGACCTAACTTGCAGAGTCAGGGCAGTGTGTTTCCCTGCACTAACCCAGGCTTTTAACCACCTTCCTACATCATCCCAGAACTGCCCATGAGGAAACAGGCTGCAGGAATGTGTTCAGACTGCAGGGTGCCATGCTGTTGTTACCCAGGTGAGGTGACATTCCATTGCAAATAGGCCATCAGCAGCACTTGCGAGCTGCCTTCTTGCTTCTGAAATCCCAAAGGTGGGTCAAAAGTGACCACTGTTAGAAATTAAAAAAAAAAAAGCAATTGTATGGATTTTCTAGCAGTTGCAAATTTGACCATCAAGTTCCGGTATCCACTGTCAGACTCAGGAGGTGTCTCTGCTGTATCTACCCATATTTCACAAAGACCTAGGCTCACTGGCTGCTCTGATAGAGAAAATGTGATGGAACAGATGTTTGGATCTTGGATTGCCTTACCCTGTGAGTGTAGAGGACATCCTTACTGTCACAACATCACAAGAAATTGCTACTGAAAAATGACCTGCAAGCAAACGGTTTCAAGCAATGTGTGACTCTCAGTTCACAGAATACTGGGAAAGTACTGTTTCTTCGAGGAAGGAAGGGTATCAACAGAGAGTGTGTTTTCAGGCCTCTATCTATGAAGAACTGTCTTGATTCTAACAAGAGCCCTCCAGCGTTCCCAGAGAACGGAACTTCCAGAGTCAGGGCAGTGTCTTCCTTGCCCTTTTAATGCTCTGTAAACATATTCCTAGGTCACACTGGGACTGTCCATGAGGACACAGACTGTGGGCGTGTGTCTGAGTATACAGAAGGGCCATTATGTGCTTACTTAGATAAAGTGACATTCCACTGGAAATAGGCCCATGACTAGGAGTGGTGATCTCCTTGCTTGCTTCAGAAATCCCAAAGGGTGAACCAAAGTTATTGCTCTTCAAAGTAAGAAAACAGCAATTAGATGGATTTTCAAGCAGGTGCCAGGCCACACAGTTTTAGGACAAACCGAAAGAGAAATGTGAATTGTGCCACCAGTTCCAGTATCCAGGTTCACACTTAGGATGTGGTCCTGCAGTATACACGATTTTCCAGACAGACCTAGGCTCTCTGGATCACTCCTAGAGACAAAATGTGATGCAACAGAAGTTTGGATGTTGGTTTGCCTTTTCCAGTGAGTGTGGGGGCCTTCCCTAAGGTTACACTGTCAGAGGAAGTTTCTACTGAAAAATGACCTCCAAAGAGCGTTCTCAAGCAGTGTGTGATCCCCAGCACAGAGAATGCAGGGAAAAGTATGTTTCTTCAAGGAAGAAAAGGCATCAACAGAGAGTGTGTTATTAGGCCTATATCTATTAGTAACTGTCTAGAATCTAACATTGACCTCCAGGCTTGTCCAGGGGACCTAACTACCAGAGTCAAGGCACTATTTTTCCTACACCTTCCAAGCCTCCCAAAGACATCCTAGCTCATATAGGGATGGCCCATGAGGAAACAGACTGTAGGAGAGTGTCTGAGATTGTATGGTACCAATACTGTGCTTACCTAGATGAGATGACATTCCTCTGGGAATGGGCCAGAGGGTAGGAGTGGTGAGTCGCCTGCTTGATTCAGAAATCCCAAAGGATGGACCAAAGCTATCATTGTCAGAAGGAAGAAAACAGCAATTGGATGGATTTCCAAGCAGTTGCAAGGCCGTAGCATTTTCCCAAATCAAGAGAAAAAATATTTTTGCCCCAAAAATCCGGTATCCATGTCCAGACTCAGGATGTCTCCATGCAGTATCCACAAAGTTTCCAGACAGAACTAGTCTCAGTGGATCGATCCTACTGAGAAAATGTGATGGAACAGACGTTTGAATGCTAATTTGTCTTTCTCTAAAAATGGAGAGTGCGGCATCCCCATGGTCACACCATCAGGGGAAAGTGCTACTGAAAAATGACCTCCATGCCAGCATATTCAAGCCGTGTGTGTCTCTCTGCACACAAAATGTTTGGAAAGTTATGTTCCTTCAAGAAAAGAAATGCATCAACAGAGAGTGCTTTCAGCCCTCTATCTATCAGGAGCTGTCTACATTCTAAGTCGTGAGACCTTCAGTCTTTCCTAGGGATCCTAACACCCAGAGTCAGGGCAGTGTGTTTCCATGAACTTTTCAAGCCTTGTAAACACTTTCCAAGTATATACTGGGACTGCTCCTGAAGAAACAGGCTGCACGAGTGTATCCGAGTGTGTTGGGCAGCATACTGTGCTTACCTGCATGAGGTGCCAGTACAATGGAAATCAGTTAGTGGCTGGAGTGGTGAGCAACCTGCTTGCTTCAGAAATTCCAAAGGGTGGACAAATCTATCACTGTCAAAAGTAAGAAAACAGCAATTGGATGGATTTTCAAGGATTTGCTACACTGCACCATTTTAGAACCAATGTGGTCCCAAAATGAGTGTGGGAGATGAAAATGAGAATTTTGCCACCAAGTTCATATATACAAGTTCACACTCATGATGTGTCCCCACAATACCCACGAATTCTCCAGACAGACCTAGGCTCACTTGATCGCACCTAAAGACAAAATGTTATGGAGTACACGTTTGGATGTTGGTTTGCCTTTCCCAGTGAGTGTGGGAGCCTTCCCTACCATTGCACCTTCAGGGGAATTTTCTACTGACCAATGGCCTACAAGCAAGTGTTTTCAAGCACCGTGTGACTCTCAGCACACAGAATGTTGGGAAAGCTATGTTTCTTCGAGGACGGAAAGGCATCCATACGGAGTGTATTTTTAGGCCTCTATCTATCAGGAACTGTCTAGAACTCAAGGCATGAGACTTCAAGGCTTTCCCAGGGTCCTAACTTCCAGAGTTAGGGTACTGTGTTTCCCTGCACCTTCCAAGGCTTTAAACACATTCCTTATTCAAACTGGGCCTGCCCATGAGGAAACAGGATGCAGGAGTATGTCTGAGAGGGCTGGGTGCCATACAGTGCTTAACTAGATGAGGTGACATTACACTGGAAATGGGCCAGCAGATAGGAGTAGTGAGCCGCCTGCTTGCTTTAGAAACCTCAAAGGTTTGACCAATGTTATCACTGTCATTATTAGGAAGAGACCAATTGGATGAATCTTCAGGCAGTTGCTAAGGCTGCACTCTTTTAGATCCAACCGACAAAATTTGCTAATTTTGCCAACAGATTCAAGGATGCAGATTCACACTCAGTATGTGTCCCTGTAGTATCCAAGAATTTTCCAGACAGGCAGAGGATCATTGGATCTCTCCTAAAGAGAAAACTTTATAGAATAGACATTTGGTTGGTTGTTTTCTTTTTCCTGTGAGTTTGGGGGTCTTCCCTACAGTAACACAGTCATGGGAAATTGTTACTGAAAAATCACCTTCAAGCAAGGATTTTCAACCAGTGTGTTACTCTCATCACACAGAAATCTGGGATAACTATGTTACTTAAATGCATGAAAGACATAAAAGTGGGTGTTTTTCAGGCATCTATCTGTCAGGAACTATCTAAAGTCTAAGATGTGAGAACTCCAGGTTTGCACACAGGGCCTAATTTCCAAAGTCATAGCCAGTATATTTCATTGCACTTTCAGAGCCTTATGAACACATTCCTGGCTCCTATTGGGTCTGATTCAGAGGAAACTGGCTGTGAAATTATCTAAGATTGCTGAGAGCCATACTGTTGTTACCTAGATTATTTGACATTTTAATGGAAATGATCCAGCTCGATGGGGTTGCAAGCCACCTGCTTGTGTCAGAAACCTGAAAGATTTGACCAAACCTATTGATGTCAGAAGTAGGAAAATATCAATTGGATGGATTTTCAGGCAGCTGCCAGCGCACATCCTGTTAGTGCCAAAAGAGAGACAATGCTAATTTTGCCAAGAAGGTCAAATATTCAGGTTCACAGTCAGTATGTTTCCCTTGCAGTATCCAAGAAATTTCCAGAGAGACCTGGGGCCATTGGATCCTTCTGACAGAGAAAAATTGATGGAAGAGACATTTTGATGTTTGCTTGCTTTTCCCTGTGAGTGTGGGAGCCTTCCCTAGTGTAACACACGTGAGGGGAAATTTTTACTTAAAAATGACTTCCAGGCAAGGGTTTCCACTTAGCGGGTTACTCTCAGCAAACAGAATGCTGGGACACCTGTGTTCACTCGCGGAATGAGGGGCAATGAATAGGGTGCTTTTCAGGCATCTCTCTATCCATGACTGCTGTCTGGATTCTAAGATGTGAGAAGACCATGCTTCCACAGATGCCCTCAATTCCAGAGACACAGCCAGTAAGTTTCCCTGAACTTTCCATGGTTCATGAGCACAGTACTCTATCTTACTGGGACACACCATGAGGAGAGAGTCTGGAGGAGTGTGTCTGACACAGCTGAGTGCCATACTGTTTCTAAGTAGTTTAATTGGCATTCCAATGGAAATGATCTTGCCACAAGGAGTTGCACGCTGCCTGCTTGCTTCAGCAATTCCAGTGTTTTGACCAAAGCTATTGCTGTCGTTAGTGGGAAAAGAGCAAGTGTACTGATTTTCAAGGAGTTGCTAAACCCCAGCCTACTGTGGCCAACACAGAGAAAATTCTAATTTGCCAACAAGGTCCAGAATCCAGGTTCACACTGAGCATGTGTCCAAGCACTATCCAAGAATTTTCCAGACAGACTTAGGATCACTGGATCCCTCCTACAGGGGACTTCACGGAACAGATGTTTTGACATTTGTTTACTTTTCTCTGTCAGTGTGGGGGCATTTCCCATGGTAACACAGGGGAGGGGAAATTGTTACTTCAAAATGACTTCCAGGCAAGAATTTCCAAGCAGTCTGTCACTCTCAGCAAACATAATGCTGTGACATCTGTGTTTCTTTGAGGAATGAAAGGCAAAAAATAAAAAGGAGTGTATTTCAGACATCTATCAGAAACTGTCTAGATTCTAAAATGTTAAATCTCCAGATTTGCACAGAGCACCTAATTTTCAGAGTCACAGCCAGTATGTTTGCTCACATTTCTGATACTAGCGAACCCATTCCTAGGTCATCCTGGGACTGTCTATGAAGAAACAGGCTGTAGGAGTGTGTCTGAGAGTGCTGAATGCCATCGAGTCTGGTTACCTAATGAGTTTACCTGCCATTGGAAATGATCCAGTGGCAAGGAATTGAAAGTCCCATGTTTGCTGCAGAAATCCAAGAGGTCTGACCAAAGATATTGCTGTCACAAGTAAGAAAACAGCAATTGGATGGATCTTCAGGCAGTTGCTACTCTGCACCATTTTAGGACCACCTGAAAGAAAATGCTGATTTAGCCAACAAGGTCCAGGATCCAGCTTCACACTCAGTATGTGTCCATGCACTACCCAAGCATTTTCCAGACAGACCTAGGATCACTGGATCTCTCCTACAGAGAAAACCTGATGGAACAAACGTTTGGATGTTAGTTTGCTTTTTCTCTGTGAGTGTGGGACCGTCCTGACTGTAACACAGTCAGGGGAAGTTCTTACTGAAAAATGAAGTCCAAGCAAGCATTTTAGAGCAGTGAGTTACTCTCAGCACACAGAATGCTAGGAAATCCATGTTCCTTTGATGAAAGAAAAACATAAAAGTAGAGTGTTTTTCATGCATCTGTCTATCAGGAACTGTCTAGATTGTAAGATGTCAGAACTCCAGGTTTTCACAGAGACCCTAATTTCCAGTCATAGCCAGTGTATTTTTCTGCATTTTCTGAGCCTCTTGAACACATTCCTAGCTCATATTGGGTCTTTCCCTCAAGAAAAAGGCTTAGGAAATTATATCTAAATGTGTTGAGTGTCATAATGTTGTTACCTTGATTAGTTGACAATCTATTGGAAATGATCCTGCCACAAGGTGTTGCAAGTTGCCTGTTTGCATAGAAACAGAAATAATTTGACCAAACTCATTTATGTTGTAAATAGGAAATTGTCAATTGGATGGATTCTCAGGTAGCTGTCAGCCCACACCCTTTTAATGCCAAAAGAGAGAAAAGGTGAGTTTTGCCAACAAGGTTCAATATCCAGTTTCACACTCAGTATGTGTCCCTGCAGTGTCCAAGACTTTTCCAAACAGATCTAGGATCACTAGATCTCTCCTGCAGAGAAAACTTGATGGAACTTTTACTCTGAAGCAGGGTCAGTCTTGTTGAGGTGACTCCTTCCCCAAGGCCACAACTGGGAGTCCTCACACCAAGGCCATAGAAGTGGGCCCCAGAACCAAGGTCACCTGTGAATCGGACTGGGCCCCTTTACAACTGTTGCCAAAAGCACCTGATCATCGCTAATGAGCTTCCTGACTCCCTACCAGGCAAGGATGCCCACTCCAGTAAACACCCTATGGTACCCCACCCAATCACCTAATATCAACCTTCCAGTAGGAATTTTCTTTGCCTTGAAACTGTAAAAATTGGCTCTTAACCCAGGAAATCAGTCAACTTTCCCTAGTCTGTCAGGTAGTTGGCCCCCTGAGCCCACAGTGCCCACTTTATCTCTGCTCTTTGTTCTTAATACAAACTCACTCCCTTCTGAAATGCTCTATGTCTGAACATTCTTTTCCAACTCGTACTCAGACGGCCTCAACAAGCCTCCCATCACCAGAGCCACTTTCCTAGATCACACTCACCACTTGCTTGTCCACTCCCAACTCAGAGCAGAAAGGCCCCCTCAGCCTGGTCCTTCCCTCTCACTTCCCGTGCCTGGTCGCCAGGGGCTCACACCGTCCCTGGGCAGGCTGTCTTCTGTGTCCTGCAGAGGCCTCTGTGGTGTCAGGTGAAGAAACAAGAGACACCCATGAAACCTCCCACCCCAGCACAGCAACCAGTACCCACCTACTGAACTCTTCACTCTGGATGGGCCTGGGGGTGTTTCAGGGAACGTCCCCCAACATGTCCTTGTTCTCATCTAATTCCAGCACTGCCCACGTGAGAGTCACTAAGCTAATCTGTGATAACTGCACAGAGAGAATACTTGTTCACTCGCCCCTCCCAGGATACATGGTTCTTATGGGCAGGTGCCTCCCAGGATATGGGGCTCACCTGGGCAGGTATCCTGCAGGGCTCAGCACCCAGGAGCTGTTCACAGAGCCCTCACTGCAAAGAGCCCCCAGCTCCTCTGTTGGACAGATCTGACCTTGAGACCCTCAGAGGAGGACCTGAGGTAACATACAGCAGCTTCAGGATAGTTTTGTGACCTTGGGCTTCACTGGTTGCAGCCTCCTTCCAGCAGGTTTTCCAGAGGGTCCCATAGCACCTGGGCACTGAGTCTGTCTCCACCCACCACCCATCCTCTCCCTGACCCCTGGGTCCCTCTCATTAGAAGAAGGCCTTCCTGAAATCCTCTCCCACTTATAGGTCAGATAAGAAGATGAGAAAACAAGTCAGAGCAGCAGCCCCATATCCATCCTGACCCAAAGGACCCACACCTGTTCCTGGAACCCTGGCCAGGACAACGAGGCCCATTTTCTGAAACCACAAGCCCAGGTGGGCAGATTGGCTGACCTGACTGGCCTGCCCTTTGGATGTGTGCCTGGGTTGAGGTCTATATAAACCCCCTCAAGTGCCTGCAGCTGTACCTGATGCTGTCTTTCTGCTTAGATCTTGCAGGGTTGGCTTGATAAGAGAGAGTGAGGGCCCATAGTGTTTCGGGGGATTGGGTCTGTGTTGGGCTCTGCTGGACCTTCTGCAGGAGGTGCTAAGCTGTCACTTCCTAAGGATGGGCTGTGTCACCTGTTCCTGCTGTTGGAAATCTTCTCAGGCAGAAATGAGGAAGCAAGAAAACAGGCAATGGGAGCAGCACAGGAGGAGTAACTCAGGTAGGAAAGTGCAAAGCTTCCAGATCACCCAGGCCAGGACCATTCTGCCTGACCTACAGGAGCCACGTCAGTAAGCATGCTGTCGCTGGAGTGGCTCCACTTTTCTCCAGCCTGTGAGGTCTTTGCACATATTCAAGTGTTTTATCTATGAAGGGTGGATGAGGTTCAGGAATGGCTAGCCTGGGGGTCAGCCAGCATTTACTTAGAGATGACTCCGTGTAGTCTCCCAGCTTCTCACTGAGGTCCCTCCTTGGGAGGGGAGGGGGTGGGGTATGTGCAAGGGCTGCTGGCTGGCTACACATGAGTAAGTCCCCATCCCTGACCATCTTCAGAATTGCTCATCCCTGAAGCAAGTGCCCTAATTGGGCTTTCACCTGTGCAACTGGTGGCTTCTTAATTAGCAATGTGGCCATTGATATTAAATGTCCTCCATCAAGACTGAGATGTTACACCACATGTACTGGTGTAAGAACCCGGGGAGGCGTGTGCACCCAGTACCCCTAGGCACAGGCTTCAGACTTGACCCCTCAACATTCTGGAGCCCAGCCACTGCTTTAGCATTTCTGAGGGTCCAGAGCTGATTTTAAGGGTTCTGTAATCCACCCTTCATCTGCTTTAATGAGACCCACATTTCTAGGATCCTACAGAGCAGGGTCTGTGTGGCTGCTCTGTGGCTTCTCTAACATGATCACATGCTGGGTGGTTTAAAACAACAGGAGTTCATCCTCTCTCAGTCCTGGAGACCAGACACCGGAAATCAAGGTGGCACAGGGCTGAGGTCCCTCCAGAGGCTCCAGGACAGGATCATTCCTGCCTTTTCCAACTTCAGGGGCTCCAGGGGTCCCTGGGCTTGTGGCCCCCTCCCTCCCATCTCTGCCTCTGCCTTTAAGAGGCTTCCCTTTTGTGTCCTCTTTCGTCTCTTTGAAGGAGTCTGTCAGTTGGATTGAAGGTCACCCTAACCCTAGATGACCTTACCTTGCTATCCTTAACTACATCTACAAAGACTCTTTTCCCAGATACGGCCCTGTTCTGGGGGGACACATCTTTGGTGGCCACCATTTACCCCATTCTCTCTCTGTCAAATAACCCTCATTTTAGGAGATCACCACATGCCCATAAAGACGGGCACAGAGAGCGGCCACACACATGGAGAGAATGAGGCCCTTGGAGTCACCTGGAACGGATGAAGACCTGGCTTCATCAGGTGAGGGGAATCACAGGGAGGAGAGGAGGATGGTCTTGTTTAGGCTTCAAAAAGACCACGTTGGGGTGGGATGTGAGATGCACAATGGGGGCGGGGAGCTTCATCAGGGCCTGAGGGGGAGGTTAGGCTTGGGCCAGGGCCATGGGTATAGAGGGGACTTAGTGTGGGGGTTGGTCATACACCCAGAAGGAAGAGCTCACAGTCACTGGGGCACAAGGACCTGGGAACCTGGGAGGGCTTCATCTTTCTGAACCTGAAGAGGAAACGTTAAAATTTTACATCACCTCCTGCTCCTTCTGCCTCTGTAACTCAGCTTGCTCCTTGCAAAGTCTGGATCATGTAGGTCATGCAATCTCAGAAAGTGGGGACTTAGAATACTCGGAGCTGGAGCTTATCTCCCTTGTCCTTGCCCTGGCCCCTGCAAACCTTCTTGATCATGCCTATTCATGATAATGAAGAGCCCGCCCCCCTGACACTCTCCTCACCCCAGGGGGAACTCCCCACTCTGCTGGAGCACCTGGCTGTTGGTGGCCACTGACAGCACTCTGGTCTCCTCAGGATCCAGCTTCAGGATACTCTGAGGTTCAGGTCAGGCAGATGGAATCTGGTCTTCTCAGAACCCACTGGGGCTTCAGTTTGGGGGCATTGTGGGGTTTAGTTCAGGTTGATGGAATCTGGTCTCCTCAGGACCTGCTGGGTGTTCAGCTTTGGGACATTGTGGGGTTCAGTTCAGGCTGACAGGAGATGGGTCACCACAAGACCCATGTGGTTTCAGCTTTGGGGCATTGTGGGGTTCAATTCAGGCTGATAGAATTTGATCTCCTCAGGACCTTATGGGGGTTCAGCTTTGTGACATTGTGGGGTTCAGTTCAGGCTGACAGGAGATGGGTCACCACAGGATCCATTGTATTTTGGCTTTGGGGCATTATGGGGTTTAGTTTTGGCTGATGGAATCTAGTTTCCTCAGGACCCATGATCTCCTCAGAACCCATTGGTGCTTCAGCTTTGGGACATTGTGGGGTTCAGTTGAGTCTGACGGGAGTCTGGTTTCCTCAAGATTCCTGCAACGATGTGCTGCTGAAAGAAAAAGTGAGGAAAATTGGGAAGAAGCTTCTGTGTGTGGCTGTTGCTGAAAGTCTGTCTTAAGAGGACCCAAGACTGTTAGGGCTTGATGTGGAAAGTTGTGGGATTTTAGTCAGTTTTTGTCTGTAGTATAAGATGGTATCCTATATTGTTCCTTGGTGTGTGGTTTCCATTTTTCCCAGCACGGTTTATTGAGGGGGGTGGGGGGGACTGTCCTTTCCCGCGTATATATTTTTAGTTCCTTTCTTGTAAATTAATTACCATGCACCTGTAGGTTTACTTCTGAGCTCTCTTGACTATTTCTGTGCCAATTCCACACGTCTTCTGGTGACTTTAGGTACATACTCTAGATTGAAGTCAGGGATAGACATGCCACCAGCCTGTTCTGCTTTCTCAGGATCCCTTTGGCTCTTCTGGTTCCTTTGTGGCTCCACACAGATGTAAAGATTGCTTTTGTTTCTGTGAAAAATGTCATTGAAATGTTGGCAGTGATTGCATGAATGTGTACGTTGCTTTGTTTAGAATGGATATTTTAATGGTATTTTCACCCATAAGCATGGGATATCTTTTTACTTGTATCCATTTAGTTTCTTTGATCATTGTCTTGTAGTTTTTAGCTTTCAGGTCTTTCAAGTCCTTGGTTAGATTTCTAGTTGTGTGGGGGAGGGGATGCAATTGTAAAAGGAATTATTTTCTTAATTTCTCTTTCTGATAGTTCATTATTAGTGTAGAGAATCACAAATGATCTTGCAGTTCTGCTGACTTTCTTTTTTCTTTTTTTTGGCCCCACAGCTCGACATGTTGGATCTTAGTTCTCTGACCGAGGATCAAACCTGTACCCCCTACAGTGGAAGTGCAGTCTTAACTACTGGACTGCCAGGCAAGTCTGTGAATTCGCTTTTTAGTTCTGACAGTTGCTTTGGTGTAGTGTTATGTGGAAAACTAGAATTAAGACATCTAATAGTTTCAGTTCCATCTGGTCATCCACAGCACCCAGGGCATGGTGTCTACTAATATACTCTTCCTATGGTGCCTTTTAATACCATGTGGACTAGTACAAGGCAATTAGCATCAAACTACTTTAGCTGAATTTAGTTAGGTTAACTCTTGGCCTCTATTGCAATGTTCGATGTCATCTCTGATTTTCTGGCATGTGACTTACATGGCTGTATTGAAAAGTAACTTACTTTCTAGTAAAATTTCAAACGTGTCTGCTTTAAATAGTGGTACAAAGTTTTCTACATTCACACCAAATACCGCAATGTGTTTTACCCAAAACATGGTCACTTTCCCAGGGAACCAGCCCACAACCCCAAAATGGGGGATAATTATGGTTTCCACATTACAATCCTATCCATAGGACCAGTTCAACTTTCATCAGCTGCCCAAGCTTTGTGCAACTGTCTTTCTTCATTCTAATGCAGTTTTCTTTTTCTGGAGCCATCACTGGGGCTTTCCCTCATGTTAAAAACCTTCATGGATTTAAAGTGACAAGATGACTATGATCTGGGTGGCTTTTCAGTGTGGTTTCTTTCACTGAGAATGTTTTTAGTGCTTTTCCATGTTGTGCCATGTGTCATTTTTTTCACTGTGCTTACAAACATATAACAACATTTATTATTTGAGTCATTTGAAGTATGAACTTCTATAGCATTAACTGCACTCTCATTGTAAAAATTTCCCCACCATTCATCTCCAGAATCTTTCCCTTTTCCTGAAGTGACACTGTAACCATTAAATACTCATAACCCCCAATCCCTGGCCATCTTACTCTACTTGGAATTTGTCTTATATGGATATCTCATACTAGTGGAATCATAGAACATTTTTCCTTTTGTGTCAGGCTTGTTTCACTTCACCTAATGACTTGAAGTTTCATCTACATTATAGCATGTATGAGTTATCTTGTTTTTAAAGGTTGAATCAGATCCCACTGTGTATATACTACATCGTGCTTATCCAGTCATCTGTTGAACACTTGTGCTGCTGCCACCTTTTGGTTACTATGAATAATGCTGCTATGAATATGGGGTTTGAATATCTGTTTCAGTATTTGGTTTTAAATATCTTGAGTGTATAACCTGGACCGGAATTGATGGATTCTGTGTTAACTCTGTGTTTAAGTTTTTGTAAAGCCCCCTACTATTTTCTGAAGCTGTGGCATTATTTTACTATATTCCTTTATATGGCAGAGTAATGCATCTCATGGATGGAACTGCCCTATTTGCTCTTCCATTCACTTGTTGGTGGACATTTTCATTGTTTTTAACTTGGATTATCAAGAACACTGCTGCTGTAAATATTGGTGTACAAGTATATATTTGAGCACCTCTTTTAAATTCTTTGGATGTATATCTAGGAGTGGAGTTACCAAAACATATGATATTTCAGTTCAGTCACTCACTCATGTCCGACTCTTTGTGACCCCGTGGACTGCAGCACACCAGGCTCCCCTATCCATCACCAACTCCCAGAGCTTGCTCAAACTCATGTCTATCGAGTTGGTGATGCCATCAACCATCTCATCCTCTGTTATCCCCTTCTGCTCCTGCCTTCAATCTTTCCCAGCATCAGGGTCTTTTCCAATGAGTCAGTTCTTCACATTAGGTGGCCAAAGTATTGCAGTTTCAGCTTCAGCATCAGTCCTTCCAATGAATAGTCAGGGTTGATTTCCCTTAGGATTGACTTGTTGGATCTCCTTGCAGTCCAAGTGATGCTCAAGAGTCTTCTCCAACACCACAGTTCCAAAGCATCACTTCTTCGGTGCTCAGTTTTCTTTGTAGTCCAGCTGTAACGTCTATACATGACTATTGGAACAACCATAGCTTTGAGTACATGGACCTTTGTTGGTAATGTCTCTGCTTTTTAATATGCTGTCTAGGTTGGTCATAACTTTTATTCCAAGGAGCAGGTGTCTTTTAATTTCATGGCTGCAGTCACCATCTTCAGTGATTTTTGAGCCCCCCTCCCCCACAATAAATTCTGTCACCATTTCCATTGTTTTCCTATCTATTTGCCATGAAGTGATGGGGCCAGATGCCATGATCTTAGTTTTCTGAATACTGATTTTTAAGCCAACTTTTTCACTCTCCTCTTTCACTTTCATCAAGAGACTCTTTAGTTCTTCTTTGCTTTCTGCCATAAGAGTGGTGTCCTCTGTGTATCTGAAATTATTGATATTTCTCCTGGCAATTTTGATTCCAGATTGTGCCTCATCCAGACCCGAGATTTCACATGATATACTCTGCATATAAGTTAAATAAGCAGGGTGTTGTACTCCTTTCCTGATTTGGAACCAGTCCATTGTTCCATGTCTAGTTCTAATTGTTGCTTCTTCACCTGCATACAGATTTCTCAGGAGGCAGGTAAGGCAGTCTGGTATTCCCATACCTTTCAGAATTTTCCACAGTTTGTGGTGATCTGCAGAGTCAAAGGCTTTGGCATTGTTAACAAAGCAGAAGTAAATATTTTTCTGGATGTTTTTCTCTCTTGCTCTTTCAGTGATGCAACGGGTGTTGGCAATTTGATCTCTGGTCCCTCTGTCTTTTCTAAATCCAGCTTGAACATCTAGAAATTCATGGTTCACTTACTGTTGAAGCCTGGCTTGGAGAAATTTGATCATTACTTTGTTAACATGTGAGATGAGTGCAACTGTGTGGCAGTTGGAACATTCTTTGGCTTTGCCTTTCTTTGGGATTGGAATGAAAACTGACCTTTTCCAGTCTTGTGGCCACTACTGAGTGACATAATTACATTTTTATGTTTTCGAGAAAATGCTTGTTTTGGACACATTGATTGCACCATTTTACCTCTCCACAAGTAAAGTTTTGAGTTTCAATTTCGTACATTTTCGCCAACATTTGTTATTTGTCTTTATTGTTGATTTTCCTCACGTCCATCCTGAGTGCCTTATTAAGGAGGAAGTCATAATGCAGGACCCACATTTGAGGAGAGGAGAGTTAGCTTCATATACTTGATGGACAGCTGAGTCTGTATCAATTATTTAGAATCTTTCTGTGTGAGATTTTTATTCAACATTACTCATAAAACCTAATTTTTACTTTTTACCAGTTTGGACACCTGAAAATTATTTTAAACTTTTGGGAGCTTCCCTGGTGGCTCAGCCTGTAAAAGCATATGCTTGCAATGCAGGATACCTGGGTTCAATCCCTGGGTGGGGAAGATCCCCTGGAGAAGGAAATGGCAACCCACTCCAGTACTCTTGCCTGGAAAATTTCATGAATGGAGGCGCCTCATAGCTTACAGTCCATGGGGTTGCAAAGAGTCAGACACGACTGAGCAACTTCACTTTCACTTTCTTTTGGCTACAATCCAGCCAATTAGACTGCTTAGTTCATTCTAGCTTTGGCTATTGAGAGCTTTTTCCATACTCTCCTGCTTTTATTTTACATAATTCAGCTTTTATGGGGCTTTTTGGTCCTTCTTTCTCACATTTTAAGATTATGCTGCTTTACATATTTATTGTCTCAGTCCTAGTATCAGACACATATTTAAAGAGTCCTTGTCCCTTTTTGTTAGAGCATATTAATAAAAACTTGTATGTGGGAACTTAATAATCTCAGCAGACAATGCATGGAAATACACATGCATGTATCCAGACTATGCATACAGACAGTTATGAAGATTTTCACATGGAGTTATATGTTTCTGCATTAGGCTAAAGATAGTTTATAATGATGTCTCCAACCTGATCTCTTATGACACAGGTATTATAACCTTCTCCTTTTGTCTGCCTGTAACTTCCCACTCCAATGGTAAGAAACCTGGCTTCCACTACTCATCACTTATCAAATTCAGGGCTTGCTCCTTCAATAACTGATATGGTAGTTTCAGTCCTGGTAGCTACAAACCCCCGTGGAAAGAACTTACAGAGCCCATTGTTTATGTATGGTACATTTGCCTTTGGCCTGCAGATTCCATTCATTTACACAGTGAACTTAGGTCAGATAATTTTGTCCTAAGAGTGAGAGTGGCCTTTTAAAATTTTTCTTCTTCCTTTTAAATCTTTTGGCTGTGCCGCGTCATGTGGGGTTTTAGGTCCCTGACCAGGAATTGAACCCATATTTCCTGCACTGGCAACGTGGAGTCTTAACCACTGGGCCCCTAGGGAAGTCTGAAGCTTTTCATTTATTTCTCAATCTGTTATATTCTTTGTTAAATTCTGCATTCCAGTCTTTAGCACTCCATACCATAAATAAATAAATGTGAATAGGTAATAAATTACTTGTGTTCTGAAAACAGAAATCTATGTGCTTAGACAAATGCATAGTGGCAGGTATTCCTCACTAAAGTACCATGTGAAATATTTCAACCATATATTCCATAAACTCTTTATCATGTCTGTTTTACCTTTGCTAGAATGTCTTATACGATCATACAGTGTGTAGCACTTGAGGCTGGATTCCCTCACTCAGTAATGTAAGTGTTAGATTCATGCTTTCCTTTATTTTTATTTTAAATTGGCCTGTGGTTCATTCCTCTATATCTCTGAATGCTATTTTATTGCATTAGATGAGAGGAAAGATAATTTTCCCCCTAGCCTCAATGTTCTTCACTGAGATGTTCATAATGAAAGGAAGATGGATTGGAGAAAAACAATCAGAAGTTTAATATATGACATGCATACCTCCTATATAGTTGAAAGATACCTGGGAAAACTGTCACTTTCTGAAATGGTCCAAGACTTTACCTTAAATGCTATCATCAGCTAAGAATGAAAGAAGGAGGTCAAGGAATGGAAGAAGCTATTTAAGGGAGATTATTAGGTGAAGCACAGTAAACAAAGACATGGTGGTATGCAGATTAACTTCCAGGTCCATTCCATAGACCTTCTTGATATTTAGTCAAGTCATTTAGTGATATCAAGTCAGTCTTGATACTTAGTCCATTCTTGATATTTAGCCATCCTCTATTTCCTGGTCCAGACAGGGACACGTCCTTAAAGATGGAGATATCCTTAACAAATGTAAATCTACTTCATAAAATGGAATTTCGACTTGGTTTTCAAAGATCCTCCTGGGGCGGCTGTTTGTTTTTTTCTTTTGTTTTGTTTTGTTTTTTTTTAATTAATCAGTCCAAAATAACCCTTTTGTCAAATGTGCATATTTTGGGTGTGCTTTTTGTGCTCCCCTTGAAATGTGCATTCAGGGGAGGAGTGTCACCCTGGAGACTGTTGATATGTGACCCCATGGACAGGGACTGGGTTGGTCACCCTGAAGAATGTGGATATGTGACCCCAGGGGAATGGTCAGAAGGAATTCACCCTGGAGACTGTGGAATTGTGAGCCCAGTTGCAAGGCTTGGGAAGGGGTCACCGTGGAGACTGTGGATGTGTGACTCCAGATACAGTGTCTGGGAGGGATCACCCAGGGGACTGTAGATATGTGATCCTAGATATAGGGTTTGGGAGAATGTCACCCTGCAGACTGTGGACGTGTGACCCCAGGTGCATGGTCCAGTGTGTTGTGATCACCCTGGAGATTGTGGAAGCGTGACCACATGTACTGGGTCTGGGAAGTGGCGTCATCCTGGAGATGTGCACATGTGATTACAGACACAGGATATTTCAGGTGGAGTCACCTTGGAAACTGGAGGAGTGACCCCAGGTGCAGGGTCTGGGGTGAGGTTCAGTGACGTCAGGACTCTTGTCTTGTTGGGAGAGACACATCAGGATTCTCCTCGAGATGTTGCAATGCAATACGGACGCCTCTCAAGGTGAGGGGGGAGACCAAGTTTGCCTTTGCAGTTGCCAGAGCAATACTGTGACTCCTGTCAGTTTTCAAGAGGAGACAGGTTTCATCTCCTTTTGAAGCATTGAACTCCACGTGCCTCTCGTGTTGTCAAAGGGATGTGAGGCCTCCTGTCAAAATGAGGCGGGGAACTAGGGCATTCTCTAGGGTCTCCACAGGGGATTCAGACGTCCCTTCCTCTTATGAGATGAAAGACGAACCTGCATTCAAGTCACTGCAGGGAAATCCGGCCTTATTTCAAACAAGGGCATCTTGGTGTCCATTCCACGTGAGGCAGCAAACTCAGGGTCCCTCTCACATATCTATAGCTGAGAGAAGCCTCCTCTTTAGGTGTTGTTTAAACCTGGCATTCCTCTTGAGACAAAGCCAGGAAATCAGGTCTCATCTCGAGATGATTTGAGGTACACGGAGCTGTTTTCTAGTTGCTGTGCTGAACAGGGTGTTCCTCTATACTTAGGACAGTGTTTTCGGGGAATCTCTGGAGTTGCCTAAAGGAAGTCAAGCCACATGTCGTGTTTGATGGGGAACGCCAGATGGCTCTGGAGCCAATGAAGGGGAATCTGGCCTCATCTTGAGTTGATTTGGAGTACACGGAGTGCTTTCATGTTGCTGCGGGGACCTCAGGGTCCCTCTAGACTTGTATCAGTGTTCTTGGGGACTCTCTAGAGTTCCATCAAGGACGTCAAGGCTCCTTTCATGTTTGATGGGGAACACGGACTTGCTCTGCACTCAATGCAGGGGAATCTGATCTCATCTCTCATCGAGTGGGAAGTCTCATGGTTTTTCTCGAGTTGCGGAGGGAACCTGGGGTATATTCTCGAGTGACGACAGGGATGGACTCTTAAAACTCCTGTTTGTTCAATGATGTCAGGACGCCTGTCTAGTTGTGAGGGTCACCTCGGGATTCTCCTCGAAACTTGGTTGGACAATAGGGATGCCTCTCGAGATGAGTAGGGAAACCCACTGTCACTTTCAAGTTGTTACAGGAATACTGGGATTCCTGTCAATTTTCAAGAGGAGTCAGTCATCGTCTACTTTTGAAGCATTGAACTCCGTGTTCCTCTCGAGTTGTCAAAGGGATGTGAGACCTCCTGTGGAAATGAGGTGGGGAACTAGGGCTTTCTCTAGGGTCTCCACAGGGGATTCAGACATCCCTTCATCTTTTGAGATGAAAGACAAGCCTGCATTCATGTCACTGCAGGGAAATCCGGCCTTATGTCGAGTCACGGCATCTCGGTGTCCATTCCACTTGAGGCAGCAAACTCAGGGTCCCTCTCACGTACCTATAGCTGAGAGAAGCTTCCCCGTGAGGGGGTTCTGGAAAGTTGGCATTCCTCTTGATTCGAAGCCAGGGAATCAACTCTCATCTCGAGATGATTTGAGGTACACGGAGCTGTTTTCTAATTGCTGTGCTGAACGTGGTGTTCCTCTATACTTAGGACAGTGTTTTCAGGGAATCTCTGGAGTTGCCTAAAGGAAGTCAAGCCACTTGTCGTGTTTGATGGGGAACGCCGGATGGCTCTGGAGCCAATGTAGTGTAATCTGGCCTCATCTCACGTTGATTTGCAGTACACTGAGCACTTTCATGTTGCTGCGGTGACCTCAGGGTCACTCTAGACTTGTATCAGTGTTCTTGGGGACTCTCTGGAGTTCCATCAAGGAAGTCAAGGCTCCTTTCATGTTTGATGGTGCACATGGAATTGCTCTGCACGCAATGCAGGGGAATTTGATCTCATCTCTCTTCGAGTGGAAAGTCTCATGGACTTTCTCGCGTTGCGGAAGGAACCTGGGTTATATTCTCTAGTGACGAAGGGGATGGCCCCTCATAATGCGTGTTTGTTCAGCGACATCAGGCCTCCAGTCTTGTTGCGAGGGACAACTCGAGATTCACTTCGAGACTTGGCAAGTCAATAAGGAGGACACCTCTCGAGGTGAGGCGGGAGACCCAGTGTCCTTTCAAGTTGCCACAGGGATACTGGGATTCCTGTCAATTTTCAAGAGGACTCAGTCATCGTCTACTTTTGAAGCATTGAATTCCACTTTCCATTCGTGTTGTCAAAGGGATGTGAGGCCACATGTCAAGATGAGGTGGGGAAATAGGGCTTTCTATAGGGTCTTCAAGGGGATTCAGGAATCCCTTCATCTGATGAGATGAAAGACGAGCCTGCATTCAAGTCACTGCAGGGAATTCCGGCCTTATTTCGAGTCAGGGCATCTCGGTGTCCATTTCACTTGAGGCAGCAAACTGAGGGTCCCTCTCACATACCTAGAGCTGAGAAAAGCCTCCGCTTGAGCTGCTGTGGAAAGTGGGCATTCCTCTTGATTCGAAGCCAGGAAATCAGCTCTCATCTCGAAATGATTTGGGGTACACGGAGCTTTTCTCGAGTTGCTGTGCTGAACTTGGTGTTCTTCTATACTTGGGACGGTGTTCTCGGGGAATCTCTGGAGTTGCCTAAAAGAAGTCAAGCCACTTGTCCTGCTTGATGAGGAATGCTGGATTGCTCTAGAGCCAATGCAGGGAAATCAGGCCTCACCTCAAGTTGATTTGAGGTAAACGGGGATATTTCGTGTTGCTGCGTTGACCTCAGGGTCCCACTAGACATGTGACAGAGTTATTGGGGACTATGTGGAGTTTCATCTAGGAAGTCAAGGCTCCTTTCGTGTTTGATGGGGAACACCGACTTGCTTTGCATGCAATGCAGGGGAATCAGGCCTCGTCTCACGGCGAGGGGGAATTCTCATGGTTTTCTCGAGTTGTGGCGGGAAACTGGGTTATATTCTCGAGTTACAGCTGGGATGGCCCTTCAAAACTTGTGTTGGTTCAGTGATATCAGGACTCCTGTCTAGTTGTGAGGGACACATCGAGATTCTCCTCGAAGCTTGGCAGGGCAATAGGGACGCCTCTCAATGTGAGAGGGGCAACCCAAGGTCCTTTCCAGTTGCCACAGGAATTTTGGGATTCCTATCAATTTTCAAGAGGAGGGAGCGATACTCCCCTTTTGAAGCATTTAAATCCACGTGCCTCTCGAGTTTCAAAAGGATGTGAGGACTCCTGTTGAGATGAGCCGGGGAACTAGGGCTGTCTCTAGGGTCTCCACAGGGGATTCAGACATCCCTTCATCCTGTTTGATGAAAGACGAGCCTGCATTCAAGTCACTCCAGGTAATTCCGGCCTTATTATGAGTCAGGGCATCTCGGTGTTCATTCCACTTGAGGCAGCAAACTCAGGGTCCCTCTCACATACATATACCTGACAGAAGCCTCCTCGTCAGGTGCTTGTGTAAAGTTGACATCCCTCTTGAGTCAAAGCCAGGGAATCAGCTCTCATCTCGAGATGATTTGGGGTACACAGAGCTTTTCTCGAGTTTCTGTGCTGAACTTGGTGTTCCTCTAGTCTTGAGATGGTAGTCTCGGGTAATCTCTGGAGTAGCCTAACGGAAATCAAGCCACTTTGTGTGTCTGATGGGGAACGAGTGATGTCTCTGGAGACAATGCAGGGGAATCGGGTCTCATCTCGAGTTGATTTGAAGTACACGGTGCACTTTCATGTTGCTGCAGGGGACCTCAGGGTCTCTCTAGACTTGTGACAGTGTTCCTGGGGACTCTCTGGAGTTCCATCAAGGAAGTCAAGGCTCCTTTCGTGTTTGATGGGGAACACGGACTTGCTCTGAATGCAGTCCAGGGGAATCGGGCCTCATCTTGAGTTGATTTGGAGTACACGGAGCCCTTTCATGTTGCTGCGGGGACCTCAGGGTCCCTGTAGATTTCTGACAGTGTTCTTGGGGTCTCTCTGGAGGTCCTTCAAAGAAGTCAAGTCTCCTTTCCTTTTGATTGGGAACACGGACTTAACCTGCATACATTGCATGGGAACTGGGCCTCATCTCGCGGTGAGGAGAAAGTCTCATTGTTTTTCTGGAGTTGTGGAGGGAACCTGGTTATGTTCTAGAGTTACGGCGGGGATGGCCCTTCAAAACTCATGTTTGTTCAGCAATGTGTGAACTCCTGTCTAGTTGCGAGGGACACCTTGAGATTCTTCTCAAGGCTTGGCAGGACAATAGTGACGCCTCTCGAGGTGACGGGGGAGACCCAGTGTCCTTTCAAGTTGCAACAGACATACTGGGATTCCTGTCAATTTTCAAGAGGACTCAGTCATCGTCTCCTTATGAAGCATTGAATTCCGCATTCGACTCGTGTTGTCAAAGGGATGTAAGGTCACCTGTCGAGATGAGGTGGGGAAATAGGGCTTTGTCTAGGGTCTCCACAGGGGATTCAGACATCACTTCATCTTTTGAGATGAAAGACAAGCCTGCATTCAAGTCACTGCAGGGAAATCCAGCCTTATGTCGAGTCAGGGAATCTCGGTGTCCATTCCACTTGTGGCAGCAAATTCAGGGTCCCTCTCACATACCTATAGTTGAGAAAAGCATCCGCTTGAGCTGCTTGTGGAAAGTTGGCATTCCTCTTGAGTCGAAGCCAGGGAATCAGCTCTCATCTCGAAATGTTTTGGGGTACACGGAGCTTTTCTCGAGTTGCTGTGCTGAACTTGGTGTTCCTCTAGACTGGTGGCGGTATTCTCATAGAGTCTCTGGAGTTGCCTAAAAGAAGTCAAGCGACTTGTGCTCTTTGATGAGGAATGCAGGATTGTTCTGGAGCCAATGCAGGGAAATCAGGCTTCATCTCGAGTTGATTTGTGGTACACGGGGCTCTGTCGTGTTGCTGCATTGATCTCAGGGTCCCTCTAGACTTCTGACAGAGTTCTTGGGGACTATGGAGAGTTTCATCTAGGAAGTCAAGGCTCCTTTCGTGTTTGATGGGGAACACGGACTTGCTCTGCATGCAATGCAGGGGAATCGGGCCTCATCTCACGGTGAGGGGAAAGTCTCATTGTTTTTCTGGAGCTGTGGTGTGGAACCTGGGTTATATTCTCGAGTTACGGCAGAGTTGGCCCTTCAAAACTCGTGTTTGTTCAGCGACGTCAGGACTCCTGTCTAGTTCCGAGGGACACCTTGGGATTCTTCTCGAGGCTTGGCAGGACAATTGGGATGCCTCTCGAAGTGAGGCGGGACACCAGGTTTCCCTTTGCAGTTGCCAGAGCCATACTGTGACTCCTGTCAGTTTTCAAGAGGAGTCAGGCTTCGTCTCCTTTTGAAGCATTGAACTCCGCTTGCCTCTCATGTTGTCAAAGGGATGTGAGGCCTCCTGTCGAGATGAGGCTGGGAACTAGCGTATTCTCTAGGGTCTCCACAGGGGATTCAAACATCCCTTCATCTGTGAGATGAAAGACAATCCTGCATTCAAATCACTGCAGGGACATCCGGCCTTATTTCAAGTCAGGGCATCTCGGTGTCCATTCCACTTGAGGCAGCAAACTCAGGGTCCCACTCACATACCTATAGCTGAGAGAAGCCTCCTCTTTAGGTGTTGTTTAAAGCTGGCATTCCTCTTGAGTCAAAGCCAGGGAATCAAGTCTCATCTCGAGATGATTTGAGGTACACAGAGCTGTTTTCTAGTTGCTGTGCTGAACAGGGTGTTCCTCTATACTCAGGACGTTGTTCTCGGGGAATCTCTGGAGTTGCTTAAAGGAAGTCAAGTCACTTGTCATGTTTGATGGGGAACGCCGGATGGCTCTGGAGCCAATGAAGGGGAATCTGGACTCATCTCGAGTTGATTTGGGGTACACCGAACTATTTCATGTTGCTGCGGTGACCTCAGGGTTCCTCTAGACATTTATCAGTGTTCTTGGGGACTCTCTGGAGTTCCATCAAGGAAGTCAAGGCTCCTTTCATGTTTGATGGGGAACACGGAATTGCTCTTCACTCAGTGTAGGGGAATCTGATCTCATCTCTCATCGAGCGGGAAGTCTCATGGATTTTCTCGAGTTGTGGAGGGAACCTGGGTTATATTCTCAAGTGACGATGGGGATGGCCCGTCAAAACTCGTGTTTTTTCAGCTACGTCAGGACTCCTGTCTAGTTGCGATGGACAACTCGGGATTGTCCTCGAGTCTTGGCAGGGCAATAGGGATGCCCCTCGAGGTGAGGCGGGAGACCCAGTGTCCTTTCAAGTTGCCACATGGATACTGGGACTTCTGTCAATTTTCAAGAGGACTCAATCATTGTCTACTTTTGAAGCACTGAACTCCGTGTTCTACTCGTGTTGTCAAAGGGATGTGAGGCCTCCTGTCGAGATGAGGCGGGGAACTAGGGCTTTCTCTAGGGTCTTCATAGGTGATTCAGATATCCCTTCATCTTTTGAGATGAAGGATGAGCCGGCATTCAAGTCACTGCAGGGAATTCCGGCCTTATTTCGAGTCAGGGCATCTCGGTGTCCATTCCACTTGAAGCAGCAAACTCAGGGTGCCTCTCACATACCAAGAGCTGAGAAAAGCCTCCACTTGAGCTGCTTGTGGAAAGTTGGCATTGCTCTTGTTTCAAAGCCAGGGAATCTGCTCTCATCTCGAAATGATTTGGGCTACACGGAGCTTTTCTCGAGTTGCTGTGCTGAACTTGGTGTTGCTCTAGACTTGGGATGGTGTTCTCGGGGAATCTTGGAGTTACCCAAAAGAAGTCAAGCCACTTGTGCTCTTTGATGAAGAATGCAGGATTGCTCTGGAGCCAGTGCAGGGGAATCGGGCCTCATCTCGAGTTGTTTTGTGGTACACGGTGCTCTTTCCTATTGTTGCACTGACCTCAGGGTCCCTCTAGACTTCTGACACAGTTCTTGGGGACTATGTGGAGTTTCATCTAGGAAGTCAAGGCTCCTTTCGTTTTTGATGGGGAACATGGACTTGCTCTGCATGCAATGCAGGGGAATCGCGCCTCATCTCATGGCAAGGGGGAATTCTCACGGTTTTCTTGAGCTGTGGCGGGAACCTGAGTTATGTTCTCAAGTTATGGTTGGGATGGCCCTTCAAACTCGTGTTGATTCAGTGACATTAGGACTCCTGTCTAGCTGCAAGGGACAACTCGGGATTCTATTCGAGGCTTGGTAGGGCAATAAGGATGCCTCTCGAGGTGAGGGGGGAGACCCAGGGTCCATTCCAGTTGCCACAGTAATTTGGGGATTCCTATAAATTTTCAAGAGGAGGCAGCCATGCTCTCCTTTTGAAGCATTTAAATCCATGTGCCTCTGGAGGTTTCTAAAGACTGTGAGTCCTCCTGTCGAGATGAGCCGGGGAACTAGGGTTTTCTCTAGGGTCTCCACAGGGGATTCAGACATCACTTCATCATGTGTGATGAAAGACGAGCCTGCATTAAAGTCACTGCAGGGAAATCCAACCTTATTTCGAGTCATGGCATCTGGGTAACCATTCCACTTGATGCAGCAAACTCAGGGTCCCTCTCACATTCCTAGAGCTGAAAGAAGCCTCCTCTTGAGGGGCTTGTGGAAAGTTGGCATTCCTCTTGAGTCGAAGCCAGGGAATCAGCTCTCATCTCGAGATGATTTGGGGTACATGGAACTTTTCTCGAGTTGCTGTGCTGAACTTGGTATTCCTCTTGTCTTGAGACGGTATTCTCAGGTAATCTCTGGAGTTGCCTAAAGGAAGTCAAGCCACTTGTTGTGTTTGATGGGGAATGAGTGATGGCTCTGGAGCTAATGCAGGGGAATCGGGCCTCATCTCGAGTTGATTTGAAGCACACAGTGCACTTTCATGTTGCTGTGGGGTTCTCAGGGTCCCTCTAGACTTTTCAAAGTGTTCCTGGGGACTCTCTGGATTTCCATCAAGGAAGTCAAGGCTCCTTTCGTGTTTTATGGGGAACACAGACTTGCTTTGCATGCAGTGCATGGGAAGCGGGCCTCATCTCGAGTTGATTTCAAGTACACAGTGCATTTTCATGTTGCTGCGGGGACCTGAGGGACCCTCGAAACTTGTGACAGTGTTCCTGGGGACTCTCTGGATTTCCATCAGGGAAGTCAAAGCTCCTTTCGTGTTTGATGGGGAACACAGACTTGCTCTGAACGCAGTGCAGGGGAATCGGGCCTCATCTCGAGTTGTTTTGGAGTACACAGAGCCTTTACATGTTGCTCTGTGTTCCTCTCCAGTTGTCAAAGGGATGTGAGGCCTCCTTTTAAGATGAGGCTGGGAACTAGGGTATTCTCTAGGGTCTCCACAGGGGATTCAGACATCCCTTCATCTTGTGAGATGAGAGATGAGGCTGCATTCAAGCCACTGCAGGGACACCTGGCCTTATTTTGAGTCAGGGCTTCTCAGTGTCCATGCCACTTGAGGCAGCAAACTCAGGGTCCCTCTCACATACCTATAGCTGAGAGAAGCCTCCTCTTTAGGTGTTGTTTAAAGCTGGCATTCCTCTTGAGTCAAAGCCAGGGAATCAGCGCTCATCTCGAGATGATTTGAGGTACACAGAGATGTTTTCTAGTTGCTGTGCTGAACGTGGTGTTCCTCTATACTTAGGACGGTGTTCTCGGGTAAACTCTGGAGTTGCCTAAAGGAAGACAAGCCACTTGTCGTGTTTGATGGGGAATGCTGGATGGCTCTGGAGACCATGCAGGGGAATCAGGCCTCACCTCGTGTTGATTTGAAGTACACGGAGCGCTTTCGTGTTGCTGTGGGGAACTCAATGTCCCTCTATACCAATGACAGTGTTCCTGGGGACTCTTTGGAGTTCCATCAAGGAAGTCAAGTCTCCTTTCGTGTTCATGGGGAACAGGGAATTGCTCTGCCTGCAGTGCAGGGGATTCAGGCCTCATCTCACGGCCAGGTGAAAGCCTCATGGTTTTTCTCGAGTTGCGGCAAGAACCTGGGTTATGTTTTCTAGTTACGACGAGGATGGACCTTCAAAACTTGTGTTGGATCAGCAACGTCAAGATTCCTCTCTAGTTGCGAGGGACACCTCGGAATTCTCCTCGAGGCTTGCATGGGCAATAGGGATGCCTCTCGAAGTGAGGCGAGAGACCCAGGGTTCCTGTCCAGTTGCCACAGGGATATCGTGATTCCTATCAATTTTGAAAAGGAGTCAGGCTTCGTCTCCTTTTGAAGCATTGAACTTCGAATGCCTCTCGAGTTTTCAAAGGGAAGTCAGGCCTCATGTCGAGATAAGGCAGGGAACTAGTGCTTTCTCTAGGGTCTCCACAAGGGATTTAGACATCCCTTCTTTATGTGAGATGAAAGATGAGCCTGCATTCAAGTCAATGCAGGGAAATCCGGCCTTATTTTGAATCAGGGCATCTCGATGTCCATTCCACTTGAAGCAGCAAAATCAGGTTCCCTTTCACATACATATAGCTGAGAGAAGCCTCCTCTTGAGTTGCTTGTGGAACGTTGGCATTCCTCTTGAGTCCAATCCAGGGAATCAGCTCTCATCTTGAGATGATTTGTGGTACACGGAGCTTTTGTCGAGTTGCTGTGCTGAACTTGGTGTTCCTCTAGATATGGGACGGTGCTCTCGGTTAATCTCTGGGGTTGCTAAAAGAAGTCAAGCTACTTGATCTGTTTGATGGGGAATGCACGATGGCTCTGGAGCCAATGGAGGGGAATCCGGCCTCATGTCAAGTTGATTTGTAGTACACGAAGCTCTTATGTGTTGCTGTGGTGGCCTCAGCACCTCTAGACTTGTGAGGTGCTGAAGTCCCCAGTCTTCTTGGGGACTATGTGGAATTTCATCTAGGAAGTCAAGGCTCCTTTAGTGTTTGATGGGGAACTCAGATGTGGTCTGCATGCAATGCAGGGGAATCACACCTCATCTCGAGTCGATTTGGGGTACACGATGCTCTTTTGTGTTGCTGCGGGGACCTCAGGGTCCCGCTAGACTTGTGATAGTGTTCTTGGGGACTTTCTGGAGGTCCATCAAGGAAGTCAAGGCTCCTTTTGTGTTTAATGAGGAACACAGACTTGCTCTGCACGCAGCATTGCAATCGGGCTTCATCTCGCAGCGATGGGGAAGTCTCATGGTTTTTCTTGAGTTTCAGCGGGAATCTGGGGTATGTTCTCGTATTACGGCGGGGATGGCCCTTCAAAACTCATGTTGGTTCAGCGACTTCAGGACTCATGTCTAATTGCCAGGGATACCTCGGGATTCTCCTTGAGGCTTGGCAGGGCAATAGGGACGCCTCTCGAGGTGAGACAGGAGACCCAGACTTCCTTCGCAGTTGCCAGAGGGATATTGGGATCCCTATCAATTTTCAAGGTGAGTCAGGCGTCGTCTCCTTTTGACGCCTTGAACTCTGCACTCCTCTCGAGTTGTCAAAGGGATGTGTGGCCTCCTGTCGAGATGAGTCGGGGAACAAGGGCTTTCTTTAGGGTCTCCACGGGGGATTCAGATATCCCTTCATCTTGTGAGATGAAAGACGAGCCTGCATTCACGTCACTGCAGGGAAATCCGGCCTTTTTTCGAGTCTGGGAATCTCATTGTACATTCCACTTGAGGCAGCAAGCTCAGGGTCCCACTATGATACTTATAGCTGAGAGAAGTCTCCTCTTGAGGTGCTTGTGGAAAGTTGGAATTCCCTTTGAGTCGAGTTCAGCGAATCAGCTCTCATCTCGAGATGATTTGGGGTACATGGAGCTTTTCTCGAGTTGCTCTGCAGAACTTGGTGTTCCTCTGGACTTGGAATGATGTTCTCATGGAATCTCTGGAGTTGCGTAAAGGAGGTCAAGCCACATGTTGTATTTGATGGGGAACGTGTGATGGCTCTGGACCCAATTCAGGTGAATTGGGCCTCATCTCGAGTTGATTTGGGGTACACGAGCTCTTTCATGTTGCTGCGGAGTCCGCAGGGTCCCTCTAGCTTTGTAACAGTGTTCTTGGGGACTCTCTGGAGTTCCATCAAGGAAGTCAAAACTCTTTTCAAGTATGATGGGGAACACACACATGCTCTGCATGCAATGCAGGGGAATCAGACCTCATCTCACGGCGAGGGGGATGTCTCATGGTTTTTCTCGAGTTGCGGTGGGAACCTGGGGTATGTTCTTGAGTTGCGGTGGGGATGGACCTTCAAAACTTGTGTTGGGTCAGCGATGTCAGGACACCTGTCTAGTTGCGAGGGACACCTCGGGATTCTCCTCGGGGCTTGGGAGGGCAATAGGGAAGTCTCTCGAGGTAAAGTGGAGACCCAGGGTCCCTTTCCAGTTGCCACAGAGATATTGAGATTCCTATCAATTTTCAAGAGGAGGCAGGCATCATCTACTTTTGAGGCATTGAACTCCACGTGCCTCTCAAAGTTTCAAAGGGATGTGAGGCCTCCTGTCGAGATGAGGCAGGGAACTTGGGCTTTCTCTAGGGTATCCACAGGGGATTTAGACATCCCTTCGTCTTGTGAGATGATAGACGAGACTGCATTCAAGTCACTGCAGGGAAATCCGGCCTTATTTCGAGTAAGGGCATTTCGGTGTCCATTCCACACGAGGCAGCAAACTCAGGATCCCTCTCACATACCTATAGCTCAGAGTAGCCTCCTCTTGAGGTGCTTGTGGAAAGTTTCCATTCCTCCTGTGTCATAACTCTCATCTCGAAATGTTTTGGGGTACACGGAGCTTTTGTCGAGTTGCTGTGCTGAACTTGGTGTTCCTCTAGATATGGGACGGTGCTCTCGGTGAATCTCTGGGGTTGCCTAAAGGAAGTCAGGCTATTTGCCCTGTTTAATGGGGAATGAGGGATGTCTCTGGAGTCAATGCAGGGGAATCGGGTCTCATCTAGAGTTGATTTGAGTTAAACGAGTTCTTTCGTGCTGCTGCTGTCACTTCAGGGTCCCTGCAGAACTGTGACAGTGTTCTTGGGGACTATGTGGAGTTTCATCTAGGAAGTCAAGGCTCTTTTCGTGTTTGATGGGGAACATGGACTTGCTCTGCATGCAGTGCAGGGGAATCAGGCCTCATCTCGAGTTGATTTGGAGTACATGGAGCGCTTTCATGTTGTTTCGGGGACCTCAGGGTCCCTCTAGACTTGTGAAAGTGTTCCTGGGGACTCTCTGGAGTGCCATCAAGGAAGTCAAGGCTCCTTTCCTGTTTGATGGGGAACACGGACTTGCTCTGCATGCAGTGCAGGGGAATCGGGCCTCATCTCGTGGCGAGGGGAAAGTGTCATTGTTTTTCTCGAGTTGCGGTGGGAACCTGGATTATGTTCTCGTGTTATGACGAGGATGGCCCTTCAAAACTCGGGTTGGATCAGTGATGTCAGGACTCCTGTCTAGTTGCGAGGGACACCTCGGGATTCTCCTCGGGGCTTGGGAGGGCAATAGGGACGCCTCTCAAGGTGAGAGGGGAAACCCAGGTTCCATTTGCAGTGGCCACAGGAATTTTGGGATTCCTATCATTTTTCAAGAAGAGTCAGCCATCGTCTCCTTTTGAAGCATTTAACTCGGTGTGCCTCTCGAGTTTTCACAGGGATGTGAGGTCTCATGTTGGGATGAGGCCAGGAACTAGGGCTTTCTCTAGGGTCACCACAGGGGATTCAGACATCCCTTCATCTCGTGAGATGAAAGACGAGCCTGCATTCAAGTCACTGCAGGGAAATCCAGCCTTATTTCAAGTCAGGACATCTCGGTGTCCATTTCACTTGAGGCCACAAACTCAGGGCTCATCTCACATACATATAACTGAGAGAAGCCTCCTCTTGAGGTACTTGTGGACAGTTGGCATTCCTCTTGAGTTGAATCCAGGGAAGCAGCTCTCAACTCGAGATGATTTGGGGGTACAGGGAGCTTTTCTCGAGTTGCAGTGCTGAACTTTGTGTTCCTTTAGATATTGGACGGTACTCTTGGTGAATCTCTGGAGTTGCCTAAAGGAAGTCAAGCCACTTGTCATGTTTGATGGGGAATGCGAGATGGCTCTGGAGCCAATGCAGGGCAATCGCGCCTCATCTCGAGTTGATTTCATTTACACGAATTCTTTTGTTTTGCTGCGGTGACCTCAGGGTCCCTCTCGACCTCTGGCAGTGTTCTTGGGGACTATGTGGAGTTTCATCTAGGAAGTGAAGCCTCCTTTCATGTTTGATGGGGAACACGGATTTGCTCTGCACTCAGTGCAGGGGAATCGGGCCTCACCTCGCGGCCAGGGGGAAGTCTCATGGTTTATGTTGAGTTGCGGCTGGGACCTAGGGTATGTTCTTGGGTTACGGCGAGGATGGCCCTTCAAAACCCGTGTTGGTTGAGCGGCGACAGGACTCCTGTCTAGTTTTGAAGGACACCTCGGGATTCTCCTCGAGGCTTGGCAGGGCAATAGGGATGCCTCTCGAGGTGAGGTGTTGACCCAGCTTCCCTTTGCAGTTGCCACAGGGATATTGCTATTCCTATCAATTTTCAAGAGGTGTTAGGCATCGTCTCCTTTTGAAGCATTGAACTCCGTGTTCCTCTCGAGTTGTCAAAGGGATGTAAGGCCTCCTGTCGAGATGAGGTGGGGAACTAGGGCTTTCTTTAGGGTCTCCACAGGGGATTCAGACATCTCTTCATCTTGTGAGATGAAAGACGAGCCTGCATTCAAGTCACTGCAGGGAAATCCAGCCTTATTTCGAGTCAGGGCATCTCGGTGTCCATTCCACTTGAGGCAGCAAACTCAGGGTCCCTCTCACATACCTAGAGCTGAGAAAAGCCTCCGCTTGAGCTGCTTGTGGAAAGTTGGCATTCCTCTTGAGTCGAAGCCAGGGAATCAGCTCTCATCTCGAATGTTTTGGGGTACACGGAGCTTTTCTCGAGTTGCTGTGCTGAACTTGGTGTTCCTCTAGACTTGGGACGGTGCTCTCGGGGAATCTCTGGAGTTGCCTAAGGGAAGTCAAGCCACTTGTCTAGTTTGATGAGGAAAGCGGGATTGCTCTGGAGCCAGTGCAGGGGAATCGGGTCTCATCTCGAGTTGATCTGGGTACTCGGAGCACTTTCGTGTTGCTGCGGGGACCTCAGTGTCCCTCTACACTTGCGACAGTGTTCTTGGGGACTCTCTGGAGTTCCATCACGGAAGTCAAGGCTCATATCCTGTTTTATGGGGAACACGGAATTGCTTTACATGCGATGCAGTGGAATTGGGCCTCATCTCACGGCGAGGGTGAATTCTCCTGGGTTTTCTTGAGTTGTGGTGGGGACCTGGGGTATCTTCTCGAGTTACGGCGGGAATGACCCTTCAAAACTCATGTTGTTCAGTGACATCAGGACTCCTGCCTAGATGTTAGGGACACCTCGGTATTCTCATCGAGGCTTGATAGGGCAATAGGGACCCCTCTCAAGGTGAGGCGAGAGACCCAGGGTTCCTGTCCAGTTGCCACAGGGATATTGGGATTCCTATCAATTTTCAAGAGGAGTCAGGAATCGTCTCCTTTTGAGGCATTGACCTCCGCGTGACTCTCGAGTTTTGAAAGGAGTGTGAGGCCTCCTGTTGAGATGATACGTGGAACTAGGGCTTTCTCTAGGGTCTCCACAGGGGATTCAGACATCCCTTCATCTCGTGAGATGAAAGACGAGCTTGCATTCAGGTCACTGCAGGGAAATCCGGCCTTGTCTCGAGTCACGGCATCTCGGTGTCCATTCCACTTGAGGCAGCAAACTCAGGGTCCCTCTCACATACCTATAGCTGAGAGAAGCCTCCTCTTGAGGTGCTTGTGGAAAGTTGGCATTCCTCTTGAGTCAAAGCCAGAGAATCAGCTCTCATCTCGAGATGATTTGCTGTACATGGAGCTTCTCTCTAGTTGCTGTGCTGAACTCGTGTTCCTCTAGACTTGGGATGGTGTTCTCGCGGAATCTCTGGAGTTGCCTAAAGGAAGGCAAGCCACTTGCTGTGTTTGCAGGGGAACGCCTGCTAGCTCTGGAGCCATTGCAGGGGAATCAGGCCTCATCTCAAGTTGATTTGTGGTACATGGAGCTCTTTTGTGTGATTGTGGTGACCTCAGGTCCCTCTAGACTTGTGACAGTGTTCTTGGGGCCTCTCTGGAGTTCCATCAAGGAAGTCAAGGCTCCTTTCTTGTTTGATGGGGAACACGGAATTGGTCTTCACGCAATGCTGGGGAATTGGGGTTCATCTCGTAGCGAGGGGGAAGCCTCATGGTTTTTCTCGAGTTGCAGCGGGCACCTGAGGTATATTCTCCAGTTGATTTTTGGCTGCACCAGACCACTGAGGAAGTTACCTTTTGACTATCCTTGATGACTGTTGTTAAATCCATCAAATTCTTTACATTTAATAGTGGAAACAAATGTGGTTAATGTAAGTTTGAAGTCAAGAATGCCAAATTAATTTGCCTCTCTATCCCTGTGTTCCCCTTCACAGCTAAAATTTTCACCAGAGCACTGGAGAATTCTTTGCTAAATATATATTCCACAAAATGTTATTCTTATGAAATTTTAAAATCTTTAATCAATAACTTTGGTAAATGGTGGACTAAATTAAAAAAAATAAAATATTCGCCTATGCAGCATTTCCTATGTTTATTTAATCATGCAAGTCTTCTTTCTCTTCTCTTTCTCTCTCTCTCTCTTTTTTTTTTTTTTTTTGCAGGTCTTCTATCTTCAAATGAGCATCTTGGGGTTTAGTGTTCCCCCAAACACCCTATAAAGAGCTACCCTAAGCCAACTTTTCAAGCACAGTTATAAGGTTCTTTTTGGTAGATTCATGTAGCATTTATTAATTAGAGTGGATGAAGACTAACGATGCCTTCTTAACCTTGCCACCATGTTATAAGGAAAGCAAGTCTGGCACATAACTATGAAACATTTACTAAACAGAAATTCATTATTAATAAAACATGCATGCATGCTAAGTTGCTTCAGTTGTGTCCGACTCTTTGCGACTCTACGGACTGTAGCCCACCAGGCTCATCTGTTTATAGGATTCTCCAGGCAAGAATACTGGAGTGGGTTGCCACACCCTCCTCGATCTTCCTGACCCAGAAATCCAATCAGCACCTCTTACATCACCTGCATTGGCAGGTGGGTTCTTTACCACTAGTGCCACCTGGCAAGCCCACAATAATAAAACATAAGGTAAATCTCAATAAAATTCAGATCTCTGCTCTTTTAAATGCACTGATCACAGCCTGCATGAAAGATTCACTCAAGGCAGAACAATACAGGCAGATTTAGGTTCAACTTTTGGACTCAACATCTTTTAGAGATCAAGCCTCAAGTACCATCCCTAAGGTTACTGGCTACACAGTTTGCTAGATTTTATTTCCTGCTCAAAGAATAGAAGGGATTGTCTTAAAACATTTCTGCAACATCAAAAGGCTTGAATAACACTTGTTTCACCAATGACAGTAAAATGAATTAGCACAATTTTATGTCACCTTTTCTATACTGAATATTCTTAAAATCATTTCAGACATTGTTATACACACATTGGGACACGTTTTATAACATCAGTTACCCTAATTTGCATCTTAGAGCAATGTGGTTGTGGTGTGAAATTATGAAAGGGGAGAAGGGAAAGAGCTACCTCATCGAACCATGTTGCCAAATGTGTTCTGTGAACCAACTGCATTAGAATCACCTGTAGTTCTTTCAAAATGAAGATTACTCCAAGTAATTACATGCACACCCTATCTGGGAGTCACTGGCACCGAGAATCAGCCTAAATCTTCTGGAAATGGCTTCAAAATTTTGTATCTCCTGTACTTTTGCAGCCATTTTGTGCCAAAACAAAGGGAATATGATGACAGTAAAGATCGATAAAAATTTTAAAGGGTTACCTACTGGTAGCTAAACTTACATGATTCAAGAATGTCCCACAGTTTTCCTTTTCTGGATGTCACCACCAGGAATAAGAGCCACAAGATTTAATAACTGATGTGGCAATGGGTACCAACCAACCAGAATTGATGCCTTCCAGCCTGCAGGATCAGTGAACTGGCACTTTGTTGTTCCTGTATGTTATCAGCCCACAAATAACCATCGACCTCCCTGGCTGGCATACAGACAACTGCCTATAAGTAGTGGTGGGGTGATTTTTTTCCCTTTTTCTTTATAACTTTTATGTTGTGTTTTCTTTACTGGATTTGCTGTGTACTAACAATCGGTTGGTTGGATAGAGACAGTAGTGTCTTTGAGCCAACTCCTATTGACTTTGTAAAGTCAGTTGTTTGTATCTTTTCCAAACTCTACATTCAGTGATATCACACTGTTGCTTGAACTGGATCACTGTGGGAGTGTTTCTATCAAAGTGAATACTACCAATATGCTTCCCTCTCATAGCTGGTTGTTATACATTTTGCAGCACACCACTGGAGAGAGAGATTATTTTTTTTCACACCACTACTGTAATACATATAAATGTACTAGATATAACATTTATCATTTTAAACATTTTGAGTGTCCAGTTAAGTGGCATTAAGTGTGTTCACACTGTTGTACAACACCATCACCTCCATCTCCAGAATTATTTCATCCTTCCAAACTGAAACCTTGTACCCACTAGACCACAACTCCACAGCCCTGGATAACCACTGCTCTACTTTCTGTCTATGAATTTGTCTATTCCAGGCAGCTCAAAGAAGTGGAATCACACAGTAACTGTCTTCTCATGTCTGACTTCTCTCACGTAGTGTAATGATTTCAAGGAACACCCATGTTCTAGCATGTTTCAGAATTTCATTCCTTTTCAAGGCTGAATAATATTCCATTTTATGTATATACCATATTTTGCATATCTGTTCACATGTTGATAAATATTTAGACTATTTCTATGTAATTTTACTGAGGCGTAATTCACATATAACAAAATTATACATTTTAGGGCACACTGTTTGATGCACTTTGAAAGATGTATATATCCATGCAAACACAATAAAGATACAAAATAGTTCCACCACTCCCACCACGCTAGAAAGCTTCCCCCTCACCTCCTTTTAAAGACTTGGTTATTTGCCTGCACCGGGCCTTAGTCGCCTTGTGGGGCTCCTCCTCACCTAGTATCCGCAGCGCGTGGCCTTAGCTGTGCTGCAGCACGCAGAACCTTGGTTCCCGGAACCCGTGTCCCATGCACTGCAAGGATAATTCTTAACCACTGGACTCTTGGGAAAATCCTTCATCCTTTACCTCTGTCAACATGCCCCAAACTCCCTGTCTCAGGCAACTGCCATTGTGATTTCTATTAATACAGATTTATTCTGCTCGATGGAGAATTTTCAGTAAATAAAATTAGACAGTATCATACTTGATTCGGGCTCAGCTTTTTCACGCAGCATAATGTTTGCAAGACTCATCTGTACTGCTGTGTGTCTCAGTGATTCTTTCCTTTTTGTTGCTGGGCAGCATTCCACTGGCAAGGACTGTGAAGAATCTGAGATTTTATCCTGTTTGCAAGCTAAAAAGTTAGGCTGCCTCGGATTCATGCTTGTACCAGATCAAATATGATTTTTTTGCATGTAAGTTATGCCTCAATAAACTTATACAGGTAAAAACAACCTAAATGTCCACACATAGTAAATCTTGAGTCATAGCTGAGGAACCCTAAGCTTAGAAAACCTCAATCTTTAATAAGAGACTTCAAGAAAATCTGCCCAACCTTTGTTCCTGGAAGGAGACATTATCTTCATCATACTGGACTCCAAAAAATTTGCCTTCTGCTCCAGATGGAGAAATTATATTTTCCAAGGGTATCTACTGTGCAAGTGTTTTTTTTTTTTTTTAAAGAAGATTGTCTGGAGCAAAACTGTCAGCACCTCTATTCATAAGACATGTGGAAACACAAGGGACCCATGGGAATCATGTCCCAGTGTCTGGTGTGTGAATGAAGTGAAGTGAAACTTACTCAGTCATATCTGACCCTTTGTCACCTCATGTGTATACAGCCTGTGGAATTCTTCAGGCCAGAATGCTGGAGTGAGTAGCCTTCCCCTTCTCGAGGGAATCTTCCCAACCCAGGGATCAGATGGAACCCAGGTCTCCCACTTTGCAGGTGGATACATTTGTTTGTGAAAATAATGTTTGTCAAACATTTGTGTGAGAATACATTTGTTTATTCACTCTCCTGTTGATAAATATTTGTTTATTCATCTCCTATTGATGAATGTGATTCACTCTCCTATTGATGAACATGGAGATTGTTTGCACTTTGGGCTATTATGAATAAAGTTGATATGAACATTCTTAGACACATGTTTTGGATCTCTATGTTTTAATTTCTCTAGGGTAAATACCTAGGACTGTAATTGCTAGGCCATATGATAAGTCTATGTTTAACATTATTAAAGCATTGCCTGGTTTCAAAAATAGTCATAATTTTTTTACTTCTGCCATTAGTGTATGAGAGTTCCAGGCGCTCCCCCTCTTTGCCAGTAAATATCAACATTTTATCGAGTCTGCTTTATTATTATTATTTTCTCTCTGTCTTTCACTATATATCTCATCCCCACTCTTTCAGAGAAAGTTGCAGATATGACACCACTTTACCCCTAATGTTTTGAAGTGTGTTTCTTAAAAAAACTTTTATATGACCACAGTACTATTATTAAAGTCAGGAAATTAATATTGATACAATACTGTTATCTAACTTAGAGATTTTATTCAGAATTCACCAACTTTGCACATAAGGGCCTATTTTGCAAAAGAAAATCTGATATTATGTGTCATTTAATTATAATAGCCTTTTGATTCTTAACAGAGTGATTTGTATTAGTTTTTACATTAGAAGCAAATGGCCCTGTGATCTTAATCTCTTTTTAGGCATTATGATCTCCATTTTTATCTTTATTTTTATTTATTTATTTAATCTTTATTTTTAATAAGTTAACTAATTAATTACATAAAGCAATACATTCACATGGCTCAAAATTTTAAAAGCATGAAGTATTCAAAGGGAAAAATCTTTTTTCTACTCTACTCTCAGGTTCCCAATTTGGAGACTCCCCAAATAGAAATTTGTAATCGACCCCTAATTGACTATGTATACTTTTTTTTTTTTTACACAAATCTGCTGACTATTGTTTGCCAAACACTTGAGATGGAGGAATTCATTTTCTTTTAAAGCAATGAGGTAATCTGGCAATGATGAGAAAAAGGATTGCTGTAAAGCTACTTCCTCTTTCAAATTAAATTGATCTTAGTCAGATTAAGAAGCTACTTACTACTACCTGTCTCCTTACTTCTCTATCTCCCCCCGTAGGGGACTGTGTCACCAGGACCTAATGCTGAAGCTTGTCACAGGTGAGGGACTTTGTGCAGAGGAAAGAAATAAAAAACTTGATCCACCCAGATGGCTCAAGAAATCCAGATCATCTCTGCCTTTCTCCTCTTGTTCTTATGTTACTTGGGAGAAAGATTCTAGAGGACAGAACTACACAAGGACCGTGTCTAATTTCTGGAGGAAGACCTTCTTTAAGACTCTGGGCTAGGACCCTCTCGTGTCAGTGACAGTGATTCAGGCAAGATTTGCCTTATATTCTGAGAATGGTAACGTGGAAATGGTAAAATAGTCAAGTGTCACAGGCACTGGCAGTGAAGACCCAGGTGTGCAGATGAGTCTTGTCACTTGCCCCTGGGTATGGCTGTTATATTTTCCAAATACAACATATAACCTGAAAGAAACTTTCCCAAATAAGTGAATTTATTTATATTAAAATTTCCAGTAGGATAACCATAATATATAGCTATTTGCAGGTTGTTAATTCATTATTGGAAATCTTCTTGTTCTCTTATGACCTACTTGCATTTAAAAAAAAAATGGCTCTACTAGTTTTTTCTTTTTTTAAAGATTATAGTGTAGAAAATTTCACACACAAAAAATAGAACACAAATCTCCATATTCTCTTATCCTCCAGCTCCAAGTTTTCAGCTCAAGGACAAGCTTTTTCTATTTCTGCTCGACCCACCTCACCCCCCAACCCTTCATACAGATGGTTGAAGCAAATCCTAAAGCAAAGCAAAGCAAATCATCTTATACCATCATTTCATCCATAAATGTTTCAGCATGTTTTCTTAAAAGGCAGTGAGTCTTTTAAAAAAATAATTTAAATTCCTTTATCATTATCCACGATTCCTTAATATTATCAAAGATCTAGTGTTCATATTTCCTTGATTGCCATAATATATAATTGAGCTTCTTTGTTTAAATCAGGGTTCTTGGCTGATGTATCACTTAAGATTCTCTGATCTTTATCTTCCTACTCAGTCTCTCTTTTGAGGAGGGTATTTATATTGAAATATAGTTGATTTACTCCCCTGGTGGTTCAGCAGTAAAGAATCCGCCTACAATGCAGGAGACACGGGAGGCTTGGGTTCAATCCCTGGGTCGGGAAGATCCCCTGGAGGAGGGCAGGGCAACCCACTGCAGTATTCTTGCCTGGAGAGTCCCATGGAAAGAAGAGCTGGTGTTCTGTAGTCCATAGGGTGGCAAAGAGTCAGACGCGATGGAAGAGACTGAGTATGCATGAGCACATAGCCGATTTATAATGTTACATTTGTTTCAGTTATACAATACAGTGAATCAGTATTTTTACAGATTATACTCCATTTTATTATGAAATAATGACTATTTTTTCTGTGCTGTACAATACATCCTTGGGGTTTATTTACTTCATACATAGTAGTTTTTTAATTTCAATTTTTTAAATTCTGAAAGTATGATAACACATTTACAGGAGACTTGGAAAATACACTGTATATTACAATTATTTTTTAAGGAGATAAATTAAGATTTTTAGTTGGAGTTTTAGTATCAAACTCTCAAAAATTAATAGAATGAATATGTAGAGAAATAGAATGATATACTAGACCTGAAAAACACTATGAACCAATTCAATATAATTAAGATTTATACAATTTTTACACAACAGTAGGACACAAATTCTATTCAAGTTCCCATAGACTGTAAATTGGGAGACTCTGGAACTTATCCAAGGACATAAAACAACGTGCAAAAATTTCATGGTCTTAAAGGTATTGAAATCACACAGGGTCTGTTCTCTTATCACAGTGGAATTACGTTAGAAACCAACATAAAAAGATATTTGAAAATAACCCACATCTTTTCAAGTGCAATGTGACATTTACTAAGAGAGTTACTCAGTCTCTCTCTATTTTCTTGATAAAGGATATAAATCGGAAAATATTTCTTAAAGTTAACCTTTACTGTAGGTAAGCTGCAGTTGCAGGTATGGTGCAAATTCAAACTGAAATAGTATTTAAAAGCATCCATTGGCAGAGTTCTCTAATTTACCATGGCAGATTTGAACTATAATAACTGAATAAGGTAAATCTATTACTTTGCAGACAAAGTATAAATATGTATGTTACACCAGATTACATTAAAATGTCTGTTAGTTTATTTTTCATTACCATTCCTGCTGTCAGTTCCACTTTCTCATTCACCTTAGTTATAGCTTAGTACTTAAAGTATTGAGTGGTCAAAGTTCAAACTTTAGGAGGAATGAAATGGCATTTCTTGGTCTTAAATTCTAATTATGCACCACAGGCTGAATTGTAGCTCTTTTCTCTCAAAATGTGTAGGTTTTCTGTTGATAAATTGGCATCTGTATTAGGGTGCAACCTTAGGGTAACTGACTGCTTACTTTTTAAGTTTTGTTAAACGCATATAGTGTGTTTGTATTTGCTGCATAATTGAGAAGTTTCATTTTTGCCCAAGTATTTTTTATTGTAAAGCTTTTTAGGAATTTGAAATCTTTCATCTTTGGAAAGAAATCTCAAGTTAATATTAAATCTTATTTTCAGTGGTTGAGTACTCAGATCCTGACTGAGGTGGTTTATTTGTAATACACTCTTTGTATCCTTAGGATCCTTAATTTAAAGTATACTGTATTTAATATTTTTAAAACACACAGTGTTTTAAAATACAATGTAATGTTAACTTTTTAATTAACTTCAGTTTTTGCAGTCCTGTATTATTAACTTTAGGTCAGTAGTATAATTTTATACACTATAGAGATTTTGTTGTGTCCTAGCTTTGTATTTTAATGCTTGCTGCGTTCAGTGTAAATGTTTCCTTATCATTTTGTTTTTACCATGAAGATCAGAATTTGTGAGAAAGAGTTAGATGCAAAGGTTAATTGAGCACCTATACATTTGGCTGTTTAATTAAAATTCAGTTCCTCAGTAAACCTTAGTCACATTTTAGATGCTTAGTAGCTTCAGGTGGCAGTGGCTACTGTATTGGACAGCACAAATACAAGAACAAAATGGCTCTGTCACTGCAGAAAGGTCTTTTGAATAGTGCTGCTTTGCAGTGAGTTAGGTTCTGTCTAGACTCTGGGAATACAGAGATAAACATGACTGACAAGGCAAACACTTAGCTCCTGGTGGGGTTGAGAGATGGCAAACAAATAGCTGATGTCCATCATGTCATCATTAGGAAGAAAGATGAAAGTGGGTAAGAGAGAAGATGTAATGAAACAGTGTGCGGGGAGGTACCTGTTAACTAGGTGGTCAGGAAATGCCTTCTTAATATTTGCATGTCAGTGAATGAAGAGAAGGAGCAAGTCTTGTGAAGACGTGTAGGAAGACCCTTCTAGGCACAGGGAACAGCAAGTGCAAAACCCTGAAGTGAGAACAGATTGGACATACTTGAGGAATGGCAGCAAGGCATGTGCAAGTGAGGTCCTGGGAGAATGGTGGGTGATGAGGGGGGACATGACGGACAGTAGCCACATCATGTGGTACCTTGTGGTCTGTGGTAAAGACTTAGAATTTTAACCTGAGTGTGGTGAAAAGACATTGGAGGGTTTTGAGCAGAGGAGTGGCATGATCTAAATTATGTTTATTTAACTTTAATATGCCAGATTTACAAATAAAACAGTTAAAAACCCCCATGCCCTCATTCTCCAACTCTAGCAAAATGGGCCCAACTGAGATCATTGATCCCATGGATGACCTGTCCTTCCTTTATATATATTATCTCCTTTATCCTTCCCTGTAATATTGTGAAGTAGGATTTGTGTTTTAAAAGATCACCCTGGCTGCCGTGTAGAGAGTTAAGTTTAGGGGGGCAAGAGGAAAAGCATGAGGGCCTTTGGGAGCCTGAGACAGCAGTCTTAAGTGAGAGGTGATGGTGGCTTGGAGTCGAATGGCAGGTGGTGGTTGAAGTGATGAGAAGCAGCCAGATTCTGGTGAAACCAGCAGGAATGCTGGTGTATGTAGTTAAGGAAAGAGGAGCAGGGGTGATGCCTGTACTGTGGTCCAGATGATGATGTGACTGCCCATAGGAGAGTTCAGTTTATTCATGTTAAGTTTAAGATACCTAGTAGAAGTCCAGAGGTTGTCAAGGACACATTTTTAGGTTAAGAAAAAGAGGAAAACCCAGTGAAGGTAACTAAGGAGATATGCTGCAATAGCTAGCTGTTGATTTATGGTCTGAGTTTGGCCTCCAGGTTTGCTAGAGCTGGAGCTAGCTATTGTAGTGTCTCATGTCCCATATCCCAAGCAACCCCTCAGCCACTGGCAGACTGGAATGATTGGTCCTCTGGATAGTAGGGAATCAGTGTTTCAGGTAGGAGAACATGATACATTGAAGAATACTGCTGAAGAATTTAGACAAACACATTGATTTGTGAAGGTATTAAATGTCTTTAATGAGCAATAGAATTTCTAGAGAATATAGTTACTCTTAAATGGAACACTAAGTAGAAGATTTTCTTGTATACTTTATAAATATTGCATTAGTAGTTCAAAATCAGAATTTTATTAAATTTTACTTTCTCCCTTTTTTTCTCATTTTAAGTAGATGAAATGCATGTAAAAATGAAAGCACCAAAAAGAACTGTGGGTGAAAGTTGGATGGCCTAACAGTTTATTCAGATTTTAAGATTTATTTACATATTATATCATTAGCAAAAGGTGTGTTATAAGGGTAAATTTGTAAGTGAATATTGACAAGTTGTTAAGTTTCTGCTTAAAGTCTTATTTGCTATTTTAAGTTATTGTTTCTTACAGATTTTCTAATCTGTGCTTATTTTACTAGGAGTCATGGCTTTGAAAGAATTACCTTACTGATTTCAAACACCATTTTAGGAGTAATTTTCCATATGCCTTAAAAGAAATAACCAAGCAAAAAAAGGAAAGGGACAAATAAAGATATTGCCATTCTCATCCACTGTTTAACCTGACATTTTCAGAAAACAGTCTCACACTGAACTTTGTACACTGCAAGTAGTTGTTATCTAGACTGTGAAGTAAAGATAAAAGCTGTAGTATCTGATCTTAAACAAGTCACTTTAAGCCCTGGACTTCCAATTTTACTTAGTTTTCATTTTTATTTGTAATCTGTGAAGTGAATGTTTTGTGCTAAATGAGTGTCAGTTATCAAATTGTATAGATAAGAATTTAATAAAAATTTGCTTAGAGTGGATAGTTTGTTTGTGAGAGGCACTGTGTAATTACTGAATCTTTGAGAGCATAACATCACTAGTTTCTGCTCTCATTTATATACACAAGGAAGCGTAATGTAACTGTTATCAGTATCCTGATGGAAGAGGGATAATTGAAGAAAAGCAGTTCTCTTTTTTAAAATAAGTGAAAAGAACAAATTGTGGATGAAGTTTCACTGGAAAAGTGTAAGCCTGGAAGTTATTTGAAATGTTTACCTGAAGTAAGAGCAGATAAACGTAAAAACAAATTACCAAATAAAACTTGACAAGCAGATACAGATACTCAAGGTGCAATTCCCCAAATGAGCAAACGCTTGAACAGATTTTAAAGTCTTTGTCAGAAGGTTCTTAAACTTATCAAAAGGAAGAAACTACTTGGAGAATCAGTGAGGCTCTTTGGGCAGAGTTCAGAGGATATGCTCAGAAGTGATAAGTATGTTGTAGGCAGATAAACTTCATTCACTGAAGTTTTCTGGTCTCTCACTGTAAGTAAAGTATTATGACAGATAATTAGATGCCCTAAGGTATATTCTTTGATCTCTTAAGTGATTCATAAATTGCAAAAATCAATACAAAATCTTAAAATTGATAAAAATGTGTGTCAGACTCTAGTCATGAGATGGAAATCATACCAGTGATTTTCACAGAGAATTTAATACAACCGGTTGTTAACTAGGCATTTCCACTTAATAGTGGAAAGACAAAAGGGAACAGCAAGGTCTTGTCGGAAGCCACCACTGCCTCCCGACCGGAGAGCAAAGAGAAGAGGGCAAGTGGCTGGAAAGAAAGGCTGCAGCCCAAACTCAGGCCTCGAGGAAGGGGTTTGCACTCAGCTGGGACTAATGTCTTTGGGATCAGGAGAGGGGCCCAGTGGGGTAAGGGTACAGGGCTCAGCGAAGAGGGTTCTGCTGGCTGGCGCTGGTGTTCTAGGGGCACGGTGATACTGGTTCTGTGTCAGGAAGATACAGACTGGAACCAACTCTGGCTGCTAGAATGAACTGCTGCTGGCCTGAAGAGTGGTTGGGTTGCACTGGTGGCAACAGGAAGCAAAAAATAGGACTAGGAAGCAAACAGAAAGTGCCGCATTTTCCTCCTCCAGCTTTCTGGTCTCAAGTACCCCTTGACTTCCAGGTGGCTCAGTGGTGGAGAGCCCTCCTGCCAGTGCAGGGACAGATTTCAATCCCTGGGTTGGTAAGATCTGCTGGAGAAGGAAATGACTACCCATTCCAGTATTCTTGCCTAGAATATCCCATGGAAAGAGGAGCCTGGCGGGCTGTAGTCCACGGGGTTGCTGAAGAGTCTGACACAGCTTAGTGACTAAACAAAAACAAGCTCTTTATTGGCAGAGCCTAACAAGAAGCAAACTGTAAAGGAGAAAATGTGACTCACCCCCAGGATCACAAAGTAAGAGCGTGGAAGGGTAGTTTTAAGGCTGAGAAACAAAAGCTCAATAACTTGCAGGAAGAAAAATGAATCTACATCTTTCACACAAGGCATATTTAAGTGTCATTAGAACTTTATAGTCAAGAAATGCTATAGGAATTAATAGGAGAAGACAGATCCTTGTTAGGATAAACAGACAAGGCAGTGTTGGAGAGTAGTGTTTTAATGTGAATGTGATTTTAGCAGGCAGAAGTGAAGTGAGGGATGATTGCAGTAATGGAAGGAGATATTATAGGGTATGAGAAAGCTATAAAATTGCATAATGGAGGACATGGGACAGACCTGGATCAAATTGGTTTCTACTGATGACTAACTTTAATGCTGAAAGTCATTTTTTGTCTCTGACTCTCATTTCTCTTTCATCCTTGATCCTTTAGGCATTGAAGACTATTATTGGTTGGATCAAAACCATGTTTTAGGACCATTAATTTAGAGTTTCTGGAGTTGGAGGTGACAGAGAATCAAATATGGAGATACTTTCTTGAGCAAGTAAGTTGTTACTTGCTCCAGATACAGTTTTCTTATTAACACAGAAGTTTTTAATCAGGTCCATGGATAAGGTTGAGAATATCCTTCAATGCGTGAATATAATGACATGTGATTTTTATGTTGTCAAGGAAGAGGTTTCAGGTGTAATTTTCATCAAAATGAGATTAAATAAAAGGATGTTTGGAATTTGGTAGACCATTAAATGTAAGTAAACTACTCAAAGCATATGGGTGTACTGTCATTATTCACTTTATTGGGCACTTAATATGTTGAAGGCACTTAGGAAAAAGAATGTAGGGTAATAAAAGTATATCAGTATAGTAGGGAGCTGGTCCTGCTCTTTCATGGGGGGCATAGGTCCTAGGGAGGGCTGCCTGCCTAGGTAGTGATTTGTGCTAAGATATAGAAGGTGAAAAAGGAGTTAACGATGAAGACACTGAGGTGGTGAAATTGTGGCATTTTTAACAAAAGTGGATTGACAGTATTACCATAAATTTCCCTAGTGATTTGTTTTGAGGGTCCGCAGGCTGCTCTTGAACTTCCATAAGGAAGCGTGTTGAATATTTCTCAGATAGCCTTTGGAGGCTATCTACTAAATTCACAGATTCAAGTTAGAGGAGCCAATGTGGCCTAAGCTGGTGGTCTTCAATTTTGACCTGATGTCTAGATTTTTTTTAATCTTGGGTTGAACTGTGGCGTTACAAAAGATATTATTTTCATTGTGGTAAGATGTCCATAGCATAAAAATTAGCATTTTAACCATTTTTAAAGTGTACTGATTGGTGGCATTAAGTACATTTCACATTTTTCATGTTACCAGTCTGAAACTCGGTACACATTAAATAACAGCTTCCTATGCTCTTCTCCCTCCAGGTACTGGGAACTGCTATTGCATTTTTCCCCTTTATTAATTTGACTGTTCTGGTACCATGTATCAGTAGAAACTGAAAACACTGTTTTATGTCTGGCTTAACTTCACTTAGCACGATATCTTTAAGGTTTATTCATGTTGTGGCACTACTAGCATTTCATTCCTTTTTTTTTTTTTTTTTAAATGGAGTTCATTTTTTAGAGCAATTTTAGATTCATATTAAAATTGAACAGAAAGTACGGAGTCCTCATACACTACTCCTACCCCCATGGATGCACAGCCTCCTTCACGTCAGCGTCCCACACCAGAGTTGTGTATCTGTTGTAAAATACAAACCTCAGTGATACATCATTTACACTGGAGTCCTTGGTTTATGTGAGGGGTCACTCTTCTTGTTGTACAGTCTGAGTTTTGTGTAAAGACATAGTGTCATACGTGGTATTTTCACTGATCCAGAAGCAAGTTGCCCTCCAAATACACATTCTGCATCTATGGATTCAGAAAGCCACAATCCATACACATGATACACCATCTGCAGTTGGTTGAATATGTGGAGGCAGAACGGTATGGAGGGTTAACAGTATTCTTCACCACTATGCATTCACAGTTTAAAAGAACATGCCAGTTTCACTTAAAATTGTTCTTAATTAAGTAAAAAATTACTAATCTTATTAAGTCACAATCCTTGAAAACACGTAATTTTAATATTCTGTGTGGTGAAATGGAAAGTGTGCCTGAAGTATTTTGGCTGCATGCCAAAGAATGATGGTTGTCTCGAGGAAATGCACTTGTCATTCTGTTTGTATTTTCTGCAATGGACATGATTTTAATTTAAATGACTAACTATGCTTATTCAGACTTGGGTATTTGTAGATATTTTCTCAGAAATGAAAAAAATAAGCCTATCAGTTTCAGGAAAATAGTGTCTGTGCTAGAGATAAAATTTGAACTTTCAAGCAAAAATTAATATTTTTGGAGAACTTGTATCCACCATCTGAGTTTTATCTGTATATTCTATTTTTTTGCTCTTCATTTTTTTCATCTCTCTTCATTAGGCTTATTTAGAAGCTGCTAGAGGATTTACACACACACACACAAATACATACATACATACATATATATATATATAATATAAAATGAAGGAGAATATATGTATTCTCCTTTATTTCCAAGGACTGTTTTAACAGAGCACAGTGCTTGAGCTTGGCAGTTTTCTTGTTTGAGCGTACTGACCGTACTGACTGCAACGCTTCGCTCTGTTGGTTCCCACTGCTGTTAGGAAGTCAGCTATGAGTCTGAACTGTTGCTACTTTATAAAAGTTACTTCCTTCCCCACCCCCCCTACCTCCCCCATAAGACTTTGCTCCTTGTCTTTTATTTTCTGCTGTTTGACAATGATGTATCCAGGTGTGGTTTTCTTTTTTATTGATTTTCCTTGGAATTCAGTGAGCTTCTTAAATCTGAGATCTTGAGTGAAGTGTCTAAACACATCTGAAAAATTCTCATCTTTAAAATATTAATGCCATTTTTCTCCTTCCCTTTAAAGACTAATTGATTGTATATAAGACCCACTTACTGAATTTTTTGTTTCTCTTTGTCTCATTCAAACATACATTTGTTGAATTTGTTTTATTTTTATTTTTCAGTTCTAGAGTTTCTGTCCAGTTATTCCAGCACTGTTTGCAGAAAAAGACTCTTGTTTCTCTTTTGGATTGCTTCGGCTCCTTTGTCTGAAATCATCAGTTGACTGTACTTGTAGGCCTGTCTTGGGGCTCTTCCACTGACCTATGTTTGTCTGTTCGTTCACCAGTTCTGTGCTGTCTTGATTACTGTAGTACAGTAAGCCTTGAAATCGAGTGGTGTGAGTCCTCCAACATTGTTCCGCTTTGGTCTTGTGTTGGGTAGTCTAGTGCTTGCCTTTGTGTGTAAACTTCAGAAATCATTTTGTTGATAACTATAAAGTAACTGGCTGGGGTTTTGATTGGAATTGTGTTGAATCTATAGATCTAGTTGGGAAAAATTGTTGCGTTAACTACTGAGATGATGTATAACTGGGATTGTTTTGTGTAAGAGCTCTTTTTACTTCCAGTTCACCGTTACTCTGGCAGGGAGCCCTTACAGGTTCAGCTTGAAGTAGGGATAATATACCAGAGTCCCCATGTTTGTCTGGCTCTGGAGTTTGACTTTTCCCTGTGAGGCCTCTGAAAGGTTAGTTCCGTTTTCCAGGCTTTTCGTTGGAATTGGGTATTTGGTTCCACAGCCCGTGGAACCTGAGTACTGTGATCTTGCTTTATTTTGGGGACCCAGCAATTGTTCATCACCTTGTTACCTCTTGAATGCTTTTGAGTTGTTAAAAACTATTTCATCCAGCTTTTAAAGTTATTTTCAGGACGGGAATCAGTTCTAATTTCCTCCTCTATCATTGCTGAAAATGAGTTTCCCCAGTTTCCTGTCTCCCTCATAGAATTGGTGGTCAGTGTATTTAGACTTTAAAATTTTGTGTAAATTCTTGGAGGAGCGGTATGAATTCTCCCAACTTTTGAATGTCTGTTGACACCTTCCAGACAGTAATAGGTAAGTAGATCTTCAAAAGCTCTACCTGTGGTGAATAAATGATGCAGTTGAGTTTTTGTGTGGTCTGGTTAGTATAAAATGTGCCTTGGTTTTGGGCACTGAACAGTTGGGCAAAGAACCTACCAGTAGTTTTGGGTTTGTAGTATAGATTGCTACTCATCTGTCCCAGTTTTCATTCATTCTCTCTCCGTGATAGAATTCCCAGTTTTTTGCTGGGCTGTGCTGTGCTTACTCACTCACTCAGCCAGGTCCCGACTCTCTGCGACACCATGACTGTAGGCCACCAGGCTCCTCTGTCTATGGGGATTCTCCAGGCAAGAATACTGGAGTGAGTTGCCATGCCCTTCTCCAGGGGATCTTCCCAACCCAGGGATGGAACCCAGGGCTCTCACAATGCGGCCATATTCTTTACCAACTGAGGCACCAGGGAAACCCAAGAATACTGAAGTGGGTGGCCTACCCCTTCTCCAGAGGATCTTTCCAACCCAGGAATCGAACTGGGGTCTCCAGCATTGCAGGCGGATTCTTTACCAGCTCAGCTAAAAGCTCACATACATGTATGCATTTAAGCAGACTTCAAATCCAGCTAATTTTTATTCTTGCTATACATCCCCCTTTCTCCTAGTCTGTACCAGCATTGTTTCTTGAGCTTGTCACGTCTTGCCTGTATTGCTCAAGTAGACATACAACTACTTCTTTGTTTAGAGTCTTGTAACTGATATTTTCTTTTTCATCAGCAGAAATGAAAGAACTTTTCAACTATGTTACTCCTGTGCTTGCAGAATTGATTTTAGTGTCCTTAGTTTTCAACTCTTTGTGATCTGGTCCCATTTGTCATTCCTAACCCTACATTTGATACCCTAATAACACCAAATATTAAAAATTTCCCTCCCCTTGTATTTGTGGTTCCTTACGACTGTGTCCTTTCTCATGCCTAATCCAGGGTTAACTTTCTTTTAAAATAAATTAGTTTCAGGTATTTTTTTAGTTTAATCAACTTTACATGTTTCTGAACATGAGAATAAATAGGCTCTGCTGTTGAATGCAGTGTAGCCTGAAATCTACACTGTGTTTATATAGTGTTTATATATCTAGTGGTTTTTATCCTAAGTTGCAAATTTTGTTTTTCTTAAGATAATCTGTTAGAAAAAGTGATTGTAATATGTGAGTCATAAAATTAAATTGTTTCAGAATTGGGCTTATCTAGACCAGTCTCCTGTTTCACATATAAGGAAATTGTGGCCAGGAGAAATTAGTGATTCTGTCAAGTCAAAATTAGTTAGAAGCAGAATCAAGGTCTGTCGTGAGTTTCATCCTAATATAAATATCTGCTTAACGAAAATCTTCAAGTGTGTTGAAGTTTTCAAGTGTTCTTATCCCTGTAGTACATCTAGGATTACCACACCATGTTTCAAGGGCCTGTAGTTCTTGTGTGAATAGCAACTTGGGTAATGAACTGAGCAGTATGCATTCTTAATTTATGCCTTAACAACTCTGATTCTGTAATGAATGGTTTGCTTACAGTCGCTTTAATATACTTACCTTCTTGACAGTTCATTCTGGGAGGAATAGTTAAGTGTTTAAGTGAAACAGGCATGGTAGATACAACACTTAACAGTTATGTGTGTCTTTGTTTTTAGCATCAAGCATTGCACGATTCTCTCGAATAATGTAGATCACCTTTTACTGAATTTAACACTGTCTGATATCATGGTCTCCCTGGCAAATGCCTCAACTTTGCAGAAGGATTCCAGTTGGATAGAAAGGATAAGGAAATTTGTAACAGAAACCCTTGAAGATGGGTCTAGGCTAAACAGTAAGCAGCTGAACAGATTGCTTGGTGTCTCCTGGAGGTTAATGCAGATGCAGTCAGACAGAGGTGGGTGTCAATGCTCTGTCCTTACTTAAGAGAGGGGCTCTTACGCATACTGTTAATGTTGAGCATCTAATTCTGAGTTCATACCTGTCAAACATTTCATAGTCATTTACGTTCGAGCCATAAAAGGTAGCCAGCATAATCATGAAGGAATGTCTGCTTGAACCCTGATGGCTGAGAACACCCCCTTTTCGGTGGGTAGGTCCACTCTGAAGCTGATGGGTAGGTTTTCTACTAGATTACATAGTTGGAGTGAAAGAAGGTAAGTTTTATTAATAGGAAATGACATTGAGCCTAAGGATAAAGAAATACTTTTCTGATCTAGTTTGACTAGAAATTGGTGGATCCTTATCTCTTTACCTTTCTTGTAACTTGAAGTTATGTTGCATTAAGTCAGTTTTTAGTGTGACTTACTAATTCTTTTCATTCAAGCAGAACTTTGCTGTTTGGTTCCTGGCTTATCCACCTTTCTAGTATTGTGGTATTTGTTGTCCTTTCCTAGGTTTGTTGTCTCTTAGGAAAATTTGTACTGTAATCTCCGATTGGTTTGACTTTTTTATTAGGCCATTGATGTAGGATTTTGATGGTAGTCATCAGTTTGTGGCTAAAATCTGCTTCCTCATAGGAACAAGGTGCTTCTGTGCTTTTTAGAAGAATTATGGTGCTGGTGAAGAAACATTTTGACTCACATGCAGCTGTTTTCTCTTGTTTCTTAGAGGCTACAGAGTCTCTCATAAAGGCAGTTTATACATTGTATCAGCAGAGAGGCCTTCTCCTTCCAGTTCCGACTTTGTTACTGAAGTTTTTCAGTAAAAGCTATCAAAAAGAAGAACTGAGATCTTACAGAATGCGGTACAGTTCCTTTGTTATTTTGCTTTTCTTTTTCTTACCAGGTTACTTTGTAATCTGTATGAATAAGATGATAGGGTGATTAAATCTTTGGAGAAAATCTTCTTTTTATCCTTTTTGGTTTTATTATTTTTTTTTTTAAATAAAAAGGCATACATAATAGTTTCAGTAACCTTTATACACATAACTGAGAAGGTAAAAGTCTCTTTGAGCATATATTTCCACTTGTCTGCTTAACAGCTAAAGGACAATTATTGGAACCACATGTAGCAGCCTCAGAATTTTGTTTTGCTTCCCATAAAAATTATGGAGGTTTAACCTCCGGCCCTTAGTGACATATTGGGACACATGGTATAAGAATGAGGGCAGTAGAAGAGGAGAGGTGTACAATAGGTGAAAGAGATTAAAAGGTGCAAACTGAGTTATAAAGTAAATAAGTCATGGGGATATAATATACAGCATAAAGAATATGACCAGTAACTTTTATTAGGACAGGTGGTTACTAGACGTATGGTGACCATTTGCAATGTGTACAGATGTCAGACTATTATGTGATACATACCTGAAACTAACATAATACTGGGTGTCAAAAATGCTTCAATAAATTTTTAAATGGCGGTATCTTAAAGAGCAAAAGTGTCCAGCTTGGTTTGGTGCTGTCTGGTGATGCAGACAACACGAAGAGTAGAACTCAGGAATCAGTCTTAGATGTGGTGAGTTTGAGGTTTACTTGGGATAGTCTGGAAGAGATGTTTGGGTGAAAGATAACGGGATTTGTGGTACCTCAGCATACATAGGTAGTTGTTAGAACATATTCAAGTCTTTACTGTGAGTCAGGTGCTTTTCTTAATTTTTCAGTAATTCTCATACTTTTATGTAGGTACTGTTGGTTTCTGCCTTATAGAAGGAAGCTTAGGTTAAATAAGTTGGTGAGTGTCATGCTGTTAAAGGGCAGCCAGACTGAGACTTAAGTTCAAGTCTGGTAGACTCCAAAGGTTGTGTGTAAATCACTGAACTCTTGGGGGACAGCAAAAGTGATTGCCGTGTCCAAGATGAGACATTAGAGAGTGAGCAAGTATGTGCAAGAATGGAAATAACCCAAGTTTGAAGCCACTTAATGTGGGGGCACCCTATACTGAATGCATAAATGACTTAATATAGTAAAACGGTCATTACAAATTAGTGTAAATAGTTCACAAGCTAAGTAGAGCCTGTGTCCTTTAAGATAAAATTACAATGTACATAGTGCCCCAAACTACATAAACTTTTAAAATACAGTGGGTAAAACCTTAGAGAATACTATAGATGAATATAGTATGCCAGTCATCTTATAGGCTCTCAAATGTTTAAATAAATGTGGTGTATTTCCCTTTTCTTTGATGGCCTTAGATACCGTAGTAAAGTGTTATCACGTTGGTTGGCTGGTTTACCACTGCAGCTTGCACATCTCGGCTCCCGAAATCCTGAGCTTTCAACACAGTTTGTTGACATTATCCATACTGCTGCAGCCCGAGCAAATAAAGAGCTACTCAAAAGTTTACAAGTTACTGCTCTCCGAATCTATGGTAAGAGTGTTGTTTACCTGTGTATGTAATAATCGGTCTACCCCGACTTAAGAACAATGTTTCAAAGGGGAGATCTTTAGGTTTTACTTTTCCTTCAAATTATACATTAATTGTACCATGGTAAAATGAATAAAATATCAAACAGTAAATTCATTTTCAATAGTATTACTTAATACAATAGTTTAAGAAAACTAAAGGTTGTAGATGTCTCTTCAGATCTTAAATTATCTTTTAAGCCACGAAATTCACAAATTCAAAACTGATCAGGTATTTTTATAGAATTCTTTTGAAACTTTGATGGCAAATTTTACTTATTTAATCGTTATTGAGATCTTGTACGGCTTTCATATATTAACGTTTCACTCACCCCTGAAACCTTTTCATTCTTTTAGCAAAAATATCAATAAAAATATACATATATGCATATGTATAATTAGTATTTATTATTAGGACACAGTTTATATACCATAAAATTGGCCATTTTACACTGTGCAATTCATTAATTTTTATCATATTCCCAAGATTGTGCGATAGTCACTATTATCTTATTCCAGAATATTTTTATCACCTCAAAAAGAAACTCTACCATTAGTAGTCCATCCCTATTTCCTCATTTCTTCCTACCTCAGCTCCTGACAACCACTGCTCACCATTTCTGTCTCTCTGTATTTGCCTGTTTTGATCATTTCTCACAGATGACATTGTGTGATGTGGATCTTCTCAGTATGGCTTCCGTCACTTGGCATACTGTTCTTAGGATTTACGAGCATATACGAGTACTGTATTTCTTTTTAATGCTGAGTAACATTCCACTGTTGAATATACACCACTTTATATTTACCCATTTATTAAATGACAAACGTTGGTTTGTGTCTACCTTTTGTGTGTGGTATTTAAAAATCTGTATTTTTCAGTATTGCTTATATATAGGAGTGTGTGTGTATACTCAGATAAGTCTTTGGTTTTAAATTCAGTTCAGTTTAGTTGCTCAGTCGTGTCCAACTCTTTGCAACCCCATGAACTGCAGCATGCCAGACCTCCCTGTCCATCACCAACTCCTGGAGCCCAACTAAACCCATGTCCATGAAGTCGGTGATGCCATCCAAGCATCTCATCCTCTGTTGTCCCCTTCTGCTCCTGCCTTCAATCTTTCCCAGCATCGGGATCTTTTCCAACGAGTCAACTCTTTGCATCAGGTGGCCAAAGTATTGGAGTTTCAGCTTCAGCATCAGTCCTTCCAATGAACACCCAGGACTGATCTCCTTTAGGGTGGACAGGTTGGATCTCCTTGCAGTCCAAGGGACTCTTAAGAGTCTTCTCCAACACCACAGTTCAAAAGCATCAATTGTTCTGCGTTCAGCTTTCTTCACAGTCTAACTCTCACATCCATACATGACCACTGGAAAAACCATAGCCTTGACTAGACAGACCTTTGTTGACAAAGTAATGTCTCTGCTTTTTAATATGCTATCTGAGTTGGTCCTAACTTTCCTTCCAAGGAGTAAGCATCTTTTAATTTCATGGCTGCAGTCACCATCTGCAGTGACTTTGGAGCCCAGAAAAATAAAGTCAGCCACTGTTTCCACTGTTTCCCCATCTATTAGCCATGAAGTGATGGGGTCGGATTAGGTTGATATTATAATTGTCCCTGTTTGGCAAAAGTGCTTGTTTTTTTTTTTTTTTTTTTTTTTTTTACTGTTTTGCTTTGTTTCTAATACCTTTAACTCCATCAGTTATTATTTCAAATAACACATTTGAATATTATGAAATCGAGTGTTAAATGTTATCTTTAAATAATGATTGTATTTAGTCTTACTCTAGGCAGTACCTTAAGCCATACATATATATATATTTTTCATGTAGTTGATATGTTAGAATTCAACATAGCACAGTGAAAATGGTCAGTCTGCTTTATTAGTTCTTGTTTGTATATCTTTTAAAATTTAACTTGTCTTCCTGCCTCACTAGATCCACAAGAAGGCACAGTGGTGGTTCTGTCAGCAGAGTCTCAGCAGCTTTTGGTCCAGCTTGTGTATTTTCTACCCAGTCTGCCTGCTGACTTGCTTTCTCGGTTAAGCTGCTGCTGTATTATGGGAAGACTCAGTGCAAATTTGGCTGCCATGCTTATCGGGATACTGCACATGAGGTAGCATGCTAAAGTGAGCTGTATTTCAAGTGTATAATCTTCTCCCTCACCCTTCCCCTGTCACTGGCAGTTTATGAACTGACTTTTTAAAATGCCGCCCCTCCCTTCATTTGCTCTTAAAACAGCAGTTAAAACTGTTGATGATACTGGGTAAGAGGAAGGTCACTGGGGCAAGACTGTTCCAGGTGGTTTGCTTAGCGGTTTGCATTGTCATGGTTGCAGTCACTAAGTCCATGGGCTGTAGTCCACCAGGCGCCTCTGCCCATGGGATTTTCCAGGCAAGGATACTGGAGTGGGTTGCTGTTTCTTTTTCCAGGGGATCCTCCTGACCCAGGGATTGAATCTTGTTCTGCTACACCACAGGTGGATTCTTTACCGCTGAACCATCAGGTAGAAACATACAGTGATTTGTGTAGGTGCATTGAAACAAGGGTTAAGATTATCAGAAGTGTGTAGCCATAGTAAGGATTCAGTGACGGATGAGAGTGCTGTGTTTTAAAACTTCTGGTGTTATGAAATTGTAATACAGGTCTTTCTTTTTGGAAGGGAGCTCAGTTCAATGTAGGTGGTGAAATAAAAGCTTGCGGACTCAGACAGGGAATCATTAAAATATCTGTGGGTGGGTGGGTGGGTGTGTGTGTGTGTGGCAAAATATACATAACCTAAAACTTCCCATTTTAACCAGTTTTAGGTATACAGTGAGAATTGTTTGGGGCATTAAGTACATTCACACTCTTGTGCGACTGCTACCACTATTCATCTCCAGCACTGTCATCGTTGCAGACTGAAACTCTGTACTGATTATTTCCCCTTCTCCCAGCCCTTGTTTACCACTATTTTGTCTTCATGATTTTGATATATTCATCTGTTAATGGATACTCGGTTGTTCTGCCTTTTGGCTGTTACAAATAATGCAGCTATAAACATTGGTGTGCAGACAGCTGTTTGAATCCTTTTAATTCTTTTGGCTGTATACCCAGAAGTAGAATTGCTGAATCATATGTTAATTTTCTGTTTAATTTTTCAAGGAGCTACTTTCCAGAATGTGACTGTGGTGTTTTACTCTCAAAGGTCTTAAAACTAATAATGTTTCATGTTGCTAGTGTTCAAAGTATCCTTTAAAATGTAATGTTTGTATCAGGCATAGTACTTTCATATTCAGCCATTTGTTACTGATTGTGGCTCAAGGCCAGGGTCTGATACAGTTTTAGGCAGGAGTTGAATCTGGGCTGTAGCTGAAAAATTTAAAAACTAGCTTCTTTGTGGCTTCTTGTGCAGACCCTCTGCCCCAATTAAACAGGAGTGGCTCGCTTTATTAGTAGACTTTCTTTAGCTTTGTTTGCCAGTCTCTTCGTACCAGGATAAGACGTATGTTTGAATGTTGTCGCCCAAATTGTGCTTCATAACTGATAATTACTTTTTCCTTTTAGCAAAAGAGAGCTGTTTGCAATATGTTGTCTATATATGAAACCCCTCTTTGTCTAGTTCAGTACTAAATGCCAGGTCTTTAAGAAATACAATTTAACTTAAGTGGTTTTATGACTGTTAACTTCCAGTAGAGGGCACTCATTTCCCATGATAGAACTTGTGGAGGATCTGTTTTGGCATTCATTTAAAAGTGACTTTTGAACACCTCTTAAAATTAATTCTCTTTAGAACTTGTATTTAGTATCTTTTTTGGCATTAATTACGATTGACTTGTGCTCAATAACTTTGGTCAAGGATTTTTTCACAAGTCTTTTTTTACATTTTTTTGTGGGTTTGTGGTGAGTACTGAGAAAATATTAATTTACAAGTAATGGTAATAGAAGTTTATAATCATCAAAAGCAAGTTGTCATGTAGTTAAAAGTGTACCAAGTTAAACTTTGCCTTTTAGCATTTGCACAGAGTCTTAGTAGACTTCTCTTTCTGTAGATGTATTGTCCCTATTCAAACTAATCTCTTTAAAAATTAAAACAAGATGGGGCCTTTTCAACTTTCCCAGGCCAGTGGTATTATCATTGCATCACTTTTCCTAGATTTAGAATTGAAGAATAATGTTCGGTTATTCTTAAGGAATGATGTTCTTCTAAGGAATACCGTTCCTTAGACATCACCTGGGTTATTTCACGTCTTTGGTTTTCCCCTCCGTCCTTGATGGTGACGGTAAACCAGCTAGCTTTCTCACTGTCTCCCACCTGCACCGTTCACCTGAGGCATCCCACTCCTCAGCTCCGTCTGTGCCAAGGACTGTTGGCAGGCTCCTTTTCCTGAAATATTCCTTCAATAATTTCTGATTCTCATCTGCTATATTAATTGGGCTCTGCGGTCTAGTTCACTCTGGGTGTTAGCGTTCTGACACTGTTGTCTCCAGCAGGGGAAGTTCATCGGAGAGCAGGTCACCACCAGACCATCTCCGTTTGTTCAGTGTGTGAAAAACCCATCACCTTAGAGTTGTTGGTGTTTAGTTTGTCTTAAAAACTGTACTTAGAATTGCTGTTCCTGCCTTTTTCACTATTCACTTAGAGGTTTTTTGAGTTTTTCCTCTCCATCTACCTGTGGTGTTCTGCTGACCGTTACTCTTCTTGCCCTCTCTGCCCCTAGTTCATTTACAGCTGGTTTGGGGAACATGAGACATGCATGTGGAAACGTAGTCTATGCTGTTAGATAAAAATACCAGAGAAGGGAGAAATTACTGAGAAATTCAGCCTGGTTTTGAAGCAGGGTGAATATGTGAGCTGGCCTGCCAGGAGCAGGTCTGGTTTGCTTCTGTTGTCCAAGCATAATTGATATAGCATCCCTTCTAGTCTCAGAACTGTTCTGGTGTGGCCAGTATGTGTGGTCATTGTAGTTTTAAGGACAGAGTGATACATTGCTTGTCTTTTGTCCAAACTAGATTTTTAAATGGATTTGCTACTCTTTTTAGCCACTGGACAGCACAGTGTTCACTGGGTATAAGAGGATATTAGCTTCTTTTCTAATCACCCATTTTGTACTCATTTCCATTGAGCATCTCTGACTTTTTATAACCTCTTAGCTTGTGATATTCTCTCCCATAGCCCTTTAAGCAAAGAGAAGTCCTTTAAGTAGAAGTGATTCAGAAAAATGTTGCCATTATTTTTAACTCCCCAACTTTTAAGAATGTTAATAAATACAGTTGTTTCAGTGGTTAAAAAAAAAAAAAGTGCTTCTCATTGAATTAGAAACTCCTTATTTTGTCTTGACATTTATTCAGATTTCTATTATAAAGGTTTGTCCCCAAAAAAAAATTTGTCACAAAAAGCTATCCAAAAAGATAGCTTTTTGGATCTGATTATTCTCAGCTTTTTGTTTTTTTGCTGTATTCATGGCTGACATTTGCTGTATTCCTTCTTAGTCTTACCTTGAGGAGAGTTTTTAAAGGTATCACTGGAAACTGATCTCATAGCAGGAACCAGATAATCTTCATTTAATGAGAAGCTGCTTTATGTTTAGCTATTCCCTTAAGTCCACTACCAATACTTTAGCTGCAGTATTGTGACGTAGACTAGTTATAAAGCCTCGCAAAGTATAGGAGTGCATAGTTATTGCAGAGTGGCTTTAAATTGAAGTATTCTTTACCTAGTTAAGATGCTTTGGTTTAGGTAGGAAGCAGGAGCTTGTTTAAACTTAGCTCATTCATATAAACAAGGTAAGACTTTTTTTTTTTTTTTTTAATGAAGATGAGGTAGTAAATACATAGCAGCTGAACCTACTACTGAAAAGCAGAACTTCACCTTGGCTCCTTGAAACTGAGTTTTGAGTGGTGTGGAAAAATTTTCCAGTTGTACCATATAAGTGGGCTGGTTATGCTTTTCAAGGAAACTTTACATAAACATATGTTAGAAATTATATTTTCCATATTACGATACTTGAACCCCCTTACATGTAAAGATGATACATGCTACGGATTTTTGACTGAGCTCTTAAATTATACTTGTATTCCATAAAGAATAGTCATATATTCTGTGCTTTATTCCTGAGTCTTCAATTTGGTCACTTCTAGTACTAGGTCTCCATTGTTTATTGTAGATCATCATTTTCTGGATGGAAGTCTTCAGTGAAAGAATGGAATGGAAGTGATCAGTTAAACATCAGTAATGAGGACTATTTCAGCTTCTTATTTTCAACACTTACAGGTAACTGCCCTGATCCACCAAGTTAAGGAAAGGAAAATAACCTAGTATGAAAATTCTCCTGAGATTTACTGTCTTACCTGTTTGGGTCTAAGTTTGGGACCTCACTGCATAGCTTAATAAGATGGGGAACAGAATATCCATTTTAAGCATGTTTAACATGTTTGGTGTGTTAGGAAAAACATCACATTTTAATTAGCCATATTTTGCTTTCCATTGATGTCAGAGAAAAATTAGTAAAATGAGTCTTGATGTGTTAGATTAGTAAGTATTATTACTGTTGTTTTAAATGATCATACTGTCTTTGGTAGTTTTGTTTTGTAACTGGATGATAAAGATGACAGTGTTTGAAATTTTCTGAAGACTTAAAATTAAGAGACTTATTGAAATATGTTGTCAGAATCCAAAAATAGCTTGAAAAGTTCTGATAAGGAGCTGAATGTAGCAAGATAAATATTATATAAAAGAAACAAGTAACAAGTAGACTTGTACATGTTTGTTTGATAGTTTTGGATGTATGCGTTTTAGATGGATGTGAGGGCTTTATGTTTTAATTAGTAGTACCTGTCAAAGGGTTTAGTGGTTTTAGGAAACTCATTAGGAATCAGCCAGGAGTGTGATATGGCTTCCCAACTAGATGATGGCTCTTTAGGGCATGTTCATGGAAGTACAGTGATCTGAAAACATCAAAGCAGGTAGCTAGGGTCAGACCACATTGTGCTCGTATTCTGATCATTCTAAGAGCTGTCTTTCAGGAGGGACTTGGGCAAGTTGTTTGTATAGGTCAGACTAGGTGTGATAGAGGTGGTAAGAGAATCAGAAATCTTATTATATGGAATAGGTAGAAGGAAGTACACAGTAATTGTTGAAGAAATAGACTTAGGGGGGATGGAATAGTTTTAAGACACTTGAAAGGCTATTATGTAAGAATACAGAGTTTGGTATATGTATGAAGGAGCATATTGTTTTTCTTGTTCATTTGCTTTTTTAAACCTGACATTAATTAGAATGATTATGTCTTTCACACTTATTTAAGTATAAAGGTGGCAAAGCCCTCAGTTTAAGGGATATAATATTGTTTCTTGATGTATTACACATTTGATTCAGGTCAAATCTTTGTGTACATAATTATATGAATTTTACTACATCGCTGGCATTTCATTTTTTAAAATAATACATAAAGTACAGAAATTCAGAGAAAATAGCTTGTTAGCTTGAAGAATTTAACTTGAAGATACATGTCTATTTTTTAAAAATTACTTAAGAATGTTACTTGCTTTGTGATTTATTTTAAATTGGATTTCTTTATACTCAAATTAGGGTTTTCAAAAGAGGAACTGACTTGGCTTCAGAGCCTTTGAGGAGTGCCCCATGTCATCCAGACGCAGCTTTCTCCCGTGCTACTTTACCTCACTGACTTGGATCAGTTTTCACACCATTGGGACATAACAGAGGTAATGGTCCATTTGGAAAGGCATGGAAGATTGTTAGAATTCAGTTCATCCACCGCCAATAGTTACTGTGTGCTAGCGTTGCCTTGTGTAAGATGTTTCTAGAGGTTGAGAGCAGTATAAAGCACAGTCCCTGTTCTGAAAGTGCGTGTGACCCTTGGATAGGCGATGTGGATTCCTGAAAGAAGAGTTTTCATAAAGTTATGCCACTAGGATAGAATAAATTAGCAGTTTGAATGATAGAGACACATTTATTTTCTTTTTGCCTAGTATAGGGTAAAAGGAAAAAGAGGAAAGACTTCATGGAAAAGGAAGAATTTTACGTAGATACTGAAGGATTAATAAGAGTTAAGTAGGATTTTGTATCCTTGAAGGTGGGTTTTTCTAAACAGAAATAATTATTTGGAAGCTCCTTTGGTTTTAAAGAATTAGTATGTAGTTTATCAAAGTTACATTTTAAACCCCAAATTTCCCTTAAATTTTAAAGTTCAACTTAACAAATCTTTTTAGATACATATAGTAAGTTTAGGGAATCATTTTAAAAGGAGACTTAAACTATATTGCATCCCTTTTACATACATATTTAAAACTTTAAAAAACTGTTTAAATAACTTAATATATTCACTATTTGGTAAGTAGTTCAGTTTTCAGACAAACCTTCACAAATGTTATGGTAAATCTTAAAACATTTAATAAACTTACAAGCATGGTACATATTAATATCTTAAGTTTCAGTACTATTTATAGTGAAATTCAAATTAAAATTACAAGTCTAGGTTAGCTGTTAATTCTGTTTTAAATTGAAATTATAGGGCTGATATTTTACGCTAATAGTCAGAATTGTTTTACGTTACAAATATATAAATATGTAAAGCATCATAAATACTGGTACTAAGGATTTGAGTCTGTAAGATATTTATATATTAGTTAATGTCTTTTATTTATTTCTTCAGTTTCTTTCCTTGCATTGAAAGGTACTTGCCCAGTAGAATTGTAGTTGTGTCATTCCAAATAATGTTGGTTGGAAGCTTTCTTGCACATTCCGAGGTTGTGTTCTGTGCTAGCATTTTTTTTTTTTTAATGATTCATAAGGTTTTGGTTGGGGCACTGAAGTCCTTGGGAACTTCTTTCCTTGTAACTCGTAATTGCTCGGCCATAGCCTTTCCAAACAAAAGATAACCTTTGTAAGTGTTCTCAACAGGGTCGTCTCTAGAACCTGAATCTGTTTTATTGCTGTACCAATTGATTTTATTCAGCTGATCTATTGACGACTTCTTTGATTCGTTTCCAGAATACTCTTTACATTCTTCCTGTATCTTAGGGCTACACCTTTTGTAGACATTTAACACATTTCTCTCATGGTTTTGTTTGACTGTGATCACAATACTTGGGTCATGCCAGGGACACTTTCTTCTCTGTATCACCTAGTGCCTAACTATGTTCATATATTGGCTTTCAAAAAATAGTGGATTAGAAACAATGAAAACTAAGGAGTTGGGTAACCAACCTGCATATTTAATATCTGGCATTTTATCTTAATCCATAGTACATGCAGAGAGTGAAGCCTTGCACACTGCTGGATTTGAAGGGTTGGGTTTAGTGTCAGTAAGTGTTCTGTAAGCTTGTTTCTGATGTTTCTAAACTACCTCATGCATGGATTGGGGAAAGCGTGGTATGGGGATTGATCAGTGGGCCCCAGATTCCAGACAGAGACTTGTTAAGTGTCTAGTTTGATAACTTGAACAACTCCAATAATCTCTCTCTGACAATTGTAATTTTTCTGAATCACGTCATCTGTGTAAAGACACAGATGTCGTGAAAATGTGATTGGTTATATTTCTGAGTGTACATTGGCAAGAACATGTATTAAACTTCAAGGATGCTGTCTTTGAAATGTTAAGACATAAATTAGGAAAAATCTGAAAGTTTCTTTCTTAGCTTTTGAAGTTAAATGAAGATTCCAGTTCTATTTTCGATAAAATTTGCCTTTAAGTTGGCCTTATCACATGAAATTATTTGAAATATATGTAGTTTTTGACAGCCTTAGTGTAAAAATTGATTTTTTATTATTATTTCATTTGAAAAAGTTACTAGTCAATGGCGTGAGTTTGCTTAGTTTGTTCTATCTGCTTAGTCTGAAGTGTTGTTTTTTTTTTTTTTTAAATCGGACCTTTTTTTTTCTGAGTAGATTTTCTTCACAAAGTATAATTTATTTACTTACCTACTTAACACATTTAAGAATTTACTTATGTATATACGGCAGTATGAGGTCTTCACCATGTACAGGCTTTCTCCAGTTGCAGCAAGTGGGGATTACTATCTGGGGCTGCTCTTCAGCTGTGGGACGCGGGCCCCTCTCTGCGGCGGCTCCTCTTGTTGCAGAGCATGGGCTCGAGGGCTTCGTTAGTTCTGGCACACAGGCTTAGCTGCCCTGTGGAGCCTCCCCAGACCAGGGATTGAACCTGTATCCCCTACTGGGTGGCATATTCTGGACCACTGGACCACTAGGAAAGTCCCACAGGACAGTGTAGAAGAACAGAAGGATAACAGTAAAAGTGTCCGTCCAGTCTCTGTCTGCCAGCCATCCATGTCCCTTCCTTAGTTTCTAAATGTATTCTTTTGGATAACTTCTGTGTCTTCACAAATGATTATATATATATTCTTTTGGCTTCTCCTTTTATAGACACAACATACTCTGATTTGGACCTTGCAGTTTTCATTTAGTATCTTCATGATCATTTCTTCCAAACACTGAAGGAAGAATTGTATGATCTTGCCATTAATGATGGAAATAGTAGTTAAAAGGGAAAAGGAATCTTTGGACAGAGATATCATTCCCAAATGGAAGTGTCTTTTCCAGAGCCAGTGCAAGGTTTTAAGGTTAATTTTAATTGTCATTTATAAAATTTTGAATGGTTTGAAAAGACTACTTTTTAACTAAATTCTGAAGAATAATAATAAAACATTACTCTAGTTTAAGAAATAGAACATTTTTCTTTGTTTTTGAAACCTCTGATTTTATTAACAGTTTTATGTGTGTGACATTTCTGTATAAAATTAGGTAGAAAATACTTCAGTGTAGAAAGTAAGTGTACAAAATCTTGTTAAAATTTTTTATATTTTTAAAAAACTCTCAATTTCCACACTGTAGCAAACTGCCATGCCTGTTCTGGAGTTGTGCACTTATGAAGTCAGGATTCTGATGTACGCAAATTTCAGTTAACACTAGTTGCAAAAGTGAAGACTCCCTGTATATATGTATGTTTGTGTGTCTCTGTTTGTATTTTTGTTTACTTTTGTTTTGAAACAATCTCAGACTTGGAGAAAAATTACAATTGCAGTACAAAGAACTTCTCTTTTCTTAAACTGTTTGACAAAATGCCCATTGTCGATACTTTAGCATACAAGTAGACCGTGTTTTATTGTACCTGCAAATTCAGTTTTTGGAAACTGAAGTTCTGCGGCAGCCCTGCACTGAGGGTGTCCGTCATCTTTCCAGTAGCATTTGCACACTCTGGGTCTCTGTGTCAGTTTGGTGATTCTCGCAGTATTTCACACTTTTTCATTGTTATTTCTTAGAGTGAGCTGTGATCGGTGACTTTTGATAATACTGTTGTCATTGTTTCGGAGTTTGTAATTAATTGTAACCATGAACCGTGCCCACAGGAGATAGTGCAGTGATCTTAGTAAAATATGTGTGTTCTGACTGCCCCACCAGCCAGCCATTCCCTATCTCTCTCCTTCTCCTCAAGTCTCCCTATTCCCTGAGACTCAGCAGTATTGAAATTAGGGCAGTTAATAACCCTGCAGTGGCCTCTGAGTGTATGTGTGTTTGTCACTCAGTTGTATCCAACTCTTTGTGACCCCTGGATTGTAGCTCGCCAGGGTTCTCTGTCCATGGAGTTCTGCAGGTAAGAATACTGGAGTGGGTTGCCATTTCCCTCTCTGGGGGATCCTCCTGACCAAGGGATCAAACCCCAGCCTACTGCATTGGGTCAGATTCTTTACCATCTGAGGCACCAGGTGTTCAAGTGAAAGGCAGAGTTGCGTATCTCTTACTTGAAACCAAAAGCTAGAAATGATTATGAGCTTAGTGAGAAAAGTGTGTTGACAGCCAAGATAGGCTGACAACTAGAACTCTGTGCTGGTTAGTCAAGTTGTGAGTGCAAAAGAAAAGTTCTTGAAAGTAAAAGGGCTATTTCGTGAACACAGGAATAACAAGAAAGTGAAACAACCTTATTGATGATGCGGAAAAAGTTTGAATGACCCTTACGCCAAAGCCAAATCTTGAGCAAACCCTGATGATGATTTAGTCATTAAGTCGCATCTGACTCTCTGCAACCCCATGGACAGTGGCCTGCCAGGCTCCTATGTCTGTGGGATTCTCCAGACAAGAGTACTGGGAGTGGTTGGCATTTCCTTCTCCAGTGGATCTTCATGACACAGGGATTGAACCCGGGTCTCCCGCATTGAGGGCAGATTTACCGACTGAGCTACAAGGGAAGCCTTAAAACTCTCGAAAGTCTCTTCAGTTCTCTGAAGGCTGAGAGAGGTGAGGAAGCTGCAGAAGAGTTTGAAGGTAGCAGAGACTGATTCATGAGGCTTGAGGGAAGAAGCCATACCCCCAACATTTGCTATTAATGCAAATCCAGCACAGGCTGGTTAGGTTGAGTTGAGAAGCAGTGTGGTTTGCAAGTGAACATGCCTCGTTTAGGGAGAGATCAATAGCCATACAGGGAGATATGATTAGAAAGAGGAAGAACATCATATGATGCATTTTACTTATCTGAGGCAGGATTGATGGGGTTCTGCTTGAACAAGAGCCTGAGATCTTCAACAGGTTCACAGGAATAGCTGTCCTCTGGCTTTGGAGTCTCAGTTTCTGTCTCCCCCTCCTGTAGGCCATAGGGTTTTATTCTAGAATTGTGGACCCAGGCAGAGAGACACTTCACTTTTACAGCAGTTGAAGTCACTAGAACAACCTGATATGGCCCTGTCCATTTCTCGGACAGCTGGTTTGGACTCCCTTTTTCATGCCAGGTCTTTACTGATACTTGATCCCCTGGCTTTACCTGGGGATTTTTCAAGTCTTCCTGTGGTTTAGGGAGGATTTGTTCTCCATACCGTTGGAGTTCTTGTTGAAACCTTCCCAGGTCAAATATATGTTTTAAGAGTGTATTGGCATCCTCGTCAAAAAACAAATCAGAAGTTAAGAATGGACCTCCATACATCATTTCATAAGGAATTAATAATAGTGGCCGTTTGGGGGATGTCCATACCCTCATGAGGGCTATGGGTAGCCTATGTGTCCACTTATTATGTGTTTCTTGACATAGCTTAGCCAGAGCCCTTTTAAGAGTCTGGTTGGCTCTCTCTACATTTCCTGAAGCTTGAGGCCTCCAGGATGAGCGGAGCCGGTATTTTATGCGTAAGCATGCGGCTAGGTTCTGGGATATCGTGGCTGTAAATGAGGGCGCATTGTCACTCTGAAGTGACCGAGGCAGCACACACCTAGGCACTATCTCCTTCAGCTGAGCTATACAGACTTCTGTAGCTCTCTCAGTCTCAGTAGGGAACGCTTCGATCCATCCTGTAAATGTGTCAATAAAGACTAGCAAATAAGAACACCCTTGGGTCTTTGGCAAGGCTGTAAATTCTACTTGCCAGTCCGCTCCTGGGTATGATCCCCGATGTTGGACAGGTGTAATTAGAGGAGGTCTGGTTTTTGGGTTATTTTTTAGACAGGTGTAACAATTTTGTGTGACCTGTTTAACAACCTTAGCTAACTGGGGATGGTAGAGAATAGACTTAAGCAAGATTTCTAGATTATCTCTTCCAAAATGGGTACTCTTATGTAAGGTGTTAGTAATTTTTTAAACCTGAGAATCAGGGAGTATTATTTGGGCCTGATCAGGCTGAAACCACGCATGTGACCCAATCTCCCAGCTCTGCTCAGCATATCGGGAATGTCCCCCTGGGGTAAAATCTGGAGTCAGGGTTTCCTTGGGGAAAAGGGGGCAGATAGCAGTGGCAGAGGTAGCTTCCCCGGCAGCTCGTCCTGCCTCTTGATCAGCTTTCCTATTTCCTTGAGCTTCTTTTTCTTGCCCCTTTTGGTGACTCTTGCAGTGGATGACAGCTAATTTTGCAGGAAGTTTGACTGGTCCAGGAGCCTAAGAATGAGCTCTTTGTGTTCAATAGGAGACCTTCGGGCACTGAGCATCTCTCTTTCTTTCCAAATTGCTGCATGGGCATGCAGGATGAGGAAAGCATACTTAGAGTCCATATACACATTAATCATCTTTCCTTCGCCTAACTCCAAAGCTCTTGTCAGGGAAAAAGTTCAGCTTTCTGGGCTGAGGTGTCTGGCGGAAGAGACCCACTTTCCTTAGTTTCTTCCAGGCTCGCTACACCATATTCTGCTTTCCTCTCTCCCTTTTCTACAAAACTGCTGCCATATGTGTACCAGTTTTGCTCTGGGTCAGATAAAGGTGTCTCTGATAGGTCCCGGTGAGAAGAGTATAACTCGTCTGTGATTTGTATGCATTGGTGATCCAGAGGGAAAGTGGAGGATCTGGCAGTAAGGTTGCTGGATTTAAAGTCTGGCAGACCCTCAACTTTATTTCTGGAGTGTCAAGGAGGAGGGCTTGGTATTGGGTGATCCTTCCCCCTGTCATCCACCTGTCCCCTTTCGTTTCCAAGACTGCTTGCACCCGGTGAGGCATATACACTGTGGTGGGCTGAACCAGGGTCAGCTTAGATGCCTCCTTAACCTTAAGAGCGGTGGCTGCTACTGCCCGGAGGCAAGTGGGCCACCCTCTGGCCACCTCATCTAGTTATTTTGAGAGATAAGCCACAGGTTGTAATACGGGCCCCATCATCGGCCCTAACACCCCAAGAGCAGTTCCTGTCCTTCCAGAAACATAGAGTCTAAAAGGCTTCTCCAGGTTGGGGAGGCCTAAAGCTTGGGCTGTAGTGATGGACTCTTTTGGGGCATTAAATGCCACCTTGCAGGTTTCATGCCAGTCGAGTGGCTCATCCTCTATCCCCCTTAAATTCTCATATAGGGGTCTGGCCAGATTGCCATAATTTGGAATCCAGATCCTGCAAAACCCGGTCCTTCCTAAAAATCCCCTAAGCTGTTGTTTTGTTTGGGGGTACAGGGTATTTAAGATGAGGGATCTCCCCTCGGGGTCAGGCATTCTTTTTCTCTCCGTAATTATAAATCCAAGGTATTTTACTTGGGTTAAGCTAATCTGAGCCTGCTTGGGGGATACTCGATAACCCTATTCATACAGGAAAGTTAACGTTTTAAATAGTGTCCATTTGAGAGCTGGTAAAATCTGGCCTAGCTATGAGCAAGTCATCCACATACTGTATAAGACTACTGTTTGTGAAATTAATTCCCTTAGTTCTCTCCCCGAGGAAGTCCCGAAGTTATGAGGGCTGTCCCTAAACCCTTGGGATAGTCGAGTCCAGTCGAGAGTTGTATGGTCTCTCTTGATTCCAAGTCCCGCCACTCAAAAGCAAAGAGATTTTGGGATTCAGGATGGAGAGCAATGCAAAAGAAAGCACCTTGAAGGTCCAAGACTGAGAAGTACTTGGCATTTCCTGGGACTTGGGATAGGAGGGTATATGGGTTTGGGACTATGGGGTGGATGGGAACCACAGCTTCATTAACAGCTCTTAGATCCTGGACGAATCAGTAAGATCCATCTGGTTTTTGAACGGGCAAGATTGGGGTGTTGCAGGGGGACTCACAGCTGATTCGAGTTCCAGTATCTCGGTATTTGTTAACTAATGGTCTAAGACCCTCAAGAGCCACTGGTTTTAAGGGATATTGTCTTTTCCAGGGCTAGGGAGCATTTGGTCTCAGAGAAATCTTTACTGGTGGAATATTTATGGCTAAACCAGGGCTGGAGACATCCCACACCTGGGGATTGACCTCATCTAGACAAGGGACAGACTCCCCTTTTCTACCTCTGACTGTAAATATTCAGACATAGGCAAAGAAAATTATCGACTTCTACCTTTGTGTCCCCAAGTCACTCTGGTTTGGAGGCGAAAGTATTATTCTCACCATGGAAAATTTGGAAGCTTCAAACATGAAAAATTTAAAGAGTCACGCAGAGGCTAGTCACTCTAAGCTAACCCCAAAGACATTTATTGACTGATTTCTAGCTTTACTTCTTTAACCTTTTTTATCTACAGTAATCCTGGGTGTTCCTTTTAGTCAGGGATTCATTTTTAGACTATCCTGACTCTTCCACTACGTTCCAGTTTTGGGTCTGATACACTTACAGATGTGCCAAGTGCTTCCTGAACACTCTAGAACATATTTTATGTTTAAAATACTTCCAAGCTTATGTAGTGAGTCAATGATTTTAAGTTTATTTGTTACACATTTCAATGTAAAATCAATGTGTGAACTAACATATTCACGACTTGGAAAAGTTGGCTTTTTTTTGCTGTGTGTTTGAACTCCTCACCCGACCAAAGGTCATGGAGAGGTCTATTGTTTTTCTAAAATGGTTATATTGTTGTTTATTTTCTGGTAATTGAATTAGGGTGTGAGTTGCAAAGCCTGTGTTTCTTTTCATTTCATTCCATCTGTTCGGGTTTCTTTCTCTCTCCTGAGTCAGACAGTATTTTCCCATTGGTTGTCCAGTTACCAAGGTTGGTGTCCATGCATCCGTGCTGGTCTCTCCATACATGCCCGGGTGTCCTGTGAAACACTAAGCTTAATTTATTTGGAAATGACCTAGCTGTTCAATACACTGTCGTCACTCAGTTGAGCAGAGGGAGAGAAATTCAAGTGACAAAACTCCAGAGAAGCTAGTGTCAGAGCGCCCCGGCGTGGCATGCGTGCAGGGGGTTGGGGGGAGCGGGCGGTGCATGGAGCGCGGAGGTCTCAGGTGTCCTCCAACCCTGGGCCTCTCCAGGTCAGCCGCTGCTCAGTGGCCTCCCCCCGCCCCCATCGCTTTGGCTGCTCAGGGCCGGGTGGTATCTGTAGCTGCCCGGCATCCTGCCCGAGGCCCCCCCTGCCCACACGCTGTCTTCCAGTCTCTCTCTGAACCCTCGACTCTTTCTGCCTCTGTCTCACCTGGCGTGGGTGCGTGCGAGTGTCTGTCCGTTTACCTGGCTGTCGCTCGCCTGCTCTCCAGGAAGGTCCTGTGCTGGGCCCGCGGCGTGGGGGCAGGGCGGGCCTCGGTTTGGGGACAAGGTGGGGCTGAGGCACTCCAGGGGGTTTGCACAGCCGGCAGGACGGGCGCCTGGGGCCCCGGCTGGGCTACCCCTAAGCCCCAGGAGGCTCCGGGGACCGCGGACCCGGGCCGAAGCCCCGCTCTTCCGGAGCCACCTGACCCTGAGCAGCGAACGGGATGGTAGGTGACAGGGGATGAGGGGGCACCGAGATGTCCTCGCTGCTCTGCCCACCCCCCATCCCCCCACCCCAGGTTCCGCAGGCACGCCAGGCCCCGGCCGGCCGTGCCAGACGGGTGCTGGCCTGGGCTCGCGGTGTGCGGAGCGGGGGCGCCCTCCGCTGGCCGCCGAGCTGCAGGCTCTGGCCGGCCGGAGTCCAGTCGCGGGTCGTGCGGCTCAAGTGCAGCGCGCGCCCGCTGGAGAACTGCAGCCCCAGGCCCGACCGGCAGGTCAGATCGCAAGGGAGGCGCAACGCGTGGCTCCTGGGGCGCCTGGCAGCCGCCTCGGTCTAAGGCCATACCACCCTGAACGTGCCCTCTCTCCTGTGATCTGGGAAACTGAGCAGGGTCGGGCATGGTCAGTACTTGGATGGGAGTCCACCTAGTAGTTAGGCGATTTTTTTTGATTTTTTCTGAATTCCTATTTCAGAAAGTTAGAATTGGATGACTTCACACAGTAAAACGAATCATATTTTCATACATAATCTTAAGAATCCAGCAGCTGGTCATTCTTTTTCCTGTCCTAACACAGCTAAGTGGAAATCAGTTGTAGTAAGTTCTACTGACTTAAGACCCTCATCCCTAAGGGAAGATATGTAGGAATACCCATAATATATCTAAATAAACATGAAAGATACAATGATGAGAAAGAAAAAAATTTGTCAGTGACATCTTAGTTGGTATCGGAAACACGATGATTATGAAAGCACAGCCCATAATCAAGTCCAGGCCATGGAAGCCTGTGACTTTCACTGAGTGTTGACTTCCCTTTCAGCTGAGGTCGTAAAAAGTGCTTTGTAAAATTCTGAGGTTTGAAGCACTTGTAACCTCCCAAAGAGACTGCAATCAGAAGGGTTTCTAGAATATCGTGACGCTGTGGTGAGCCCAAGCAATATATACTCCAGAGGATGGAAGACAGACATGTTGGGAAGTGGGGATGACTTCTACTGCACTTAGGGAGGAAGGGCATGTACAAGTGGAGAAGCAACACCTCAGTGATGGAATCTTTAAAGACTCCATACATGGAGAAGGAAATGGCAACCCACTCCAGTATTCTTGCCTGGAAAACTCCATGGGCAGAGTAGTCTGGCGGGCTGAAGTCCACAGGATTCCATGACTGACCGTGTGTGCACGAGGGTGGAGGGAGACGGGTTGGTAGCAAGAAACTTGTAGAAGTAAAAAATAAGAAAAAATATAAAATAAAGACTCGATAAATATGACAACGACTGGTAGGAATAAACCTTCAGAAGTGCCTTCTCAGACCTCCCGTCAGAAGCACAAGCGTAATAAAGACACTGAGTTTTCACGGTCTCACACAAAATTAGACTGGCTTATGACAATGGGCAGAGAGGCTCCTCTAGGACATCGGGGCTGGGATTTACTGGAGGATGCACATCGATTGAGTGCATGGCTGTGTGTTATGGAAATATGTCTTACTGGCAGGGTGAAGGCATCTTCTTGAAGAACACAGCAAATAACACCACAAATTCACGAAACTTGGCTACAATGACAATAGCTGATTTCGTGATGTCTACTGCTTGGCAGAGCTGGGATTGCCTCTGCCATTAAGTACCTCAGTGGCCAGCTGTGATAGTAGCCATTACATTCTCACTTAGAAACTTGCCATGTGCACTAGCGCAAGAACAGTGAAAGTTCCCCAGAGAAGCAAGTCAGGCAGACATGCTTCTGTTTTCTCACAGAAGCTGCTTATGACCAGCCCTGCTCACAGACAGATTGCTAATTCCAAATCGATAGAAAGTTATGCAGATATTCTTTAGCAACTGAGCCAACAGTGAAGCCCTACTAGCTCAGTTGCTAAAGAATCTGCCTGCAACGCAGGAGACCCCGCTTTGAGTCCTGGGTCGGGAAGATCCGCTGGAGAAAGGATAGGCTACCCACTCCAGTATTCTGGCCTAGAGAATTCTATGGACTGTATAGTCCTTGGGGCCGCAAAGAGTCAGGCACGAACTGAGCCACTTTCACCTGCACATGCAGATATCACTTAAAAAAAAAATGTGGTAACAGATCTAGGACCTCTGTCAAGCTCATGAGTGAGTACTATAAATATAGAGAATCAGCTTTGTCCTGCATAGTTACTACCATCCTGTATTTGCTTTGAGAGGAGTTGAGCTACTCTTGGTACAGAGGAATGATTCTTTACCAACTGAGCCACAAGGGAAGCCCACTAATACTGGAGTGGGTAGCCTATCCCTTCTCCAGCAGATCTTCCTGACCCAGGAATTGAACCAGGGTCTCCTGCCTGAGTAACACATATTGCGTAAAAATCGGTGAGGGAGCAGAATTAGGGACATTGATTGGTAAAATCAGTTTTCCTTGTCTAGATGGCTAGCGGAGGCGAAAGAAATGTTGGTGTGGATTTAAAAAATTCTTCTGATACTATACAAAAAATTTACTAGTTCTCTGCAGAAGTCTTTAATGAAGCACAGATATTGTCATTAGATTGCTTTGGTCATATCCGTCTTATCCACATTTATTTTTTAAAATCACATAGAGTGGCTTCAATCACTTGAAGAAACGACAAAAGGTTTCTTTGGTCTCCATTCTATACTGGATCGAGAGAAGGCAGTTGATCAGCATGATGCAGGAGCTCAAGATGTTTTTGGGAAAAACTTGACTAGTCTGTTTAATGATATGGAAGAATGAATTAAGGATGGCAGCACGAAACAGAAGGCCATGCTAGAAGTACACAAGACCTTGTTTGGTAAGTCCAAACATGACTTTTTCTTTCAATTGAAGGATAGTTGCTTTACAGAATTTTGTTGCCAAACATCAACGTGAATGAGCCACAGGTTTACATAGGTCTCCTCCCTCCTGAACCTCTCTCCCGTCTCCTCCTCCCCATTCCACCCCTCTAGCTTGTTGCAGAGCCCCTGTTTGAGTCCCCTGAGTCATACAGCAAATTGCATTGGCATCTCTTTTAACGTATGGTACTATGTTTCCATGTCCTCTGCATTCATCTCACCCTCTCCTTCCTCCCCCCTCCCCGTGTCCATAAGTCTGTTCTCTACATCTGTGACTCCTTGGCTGCCCTGCAAATAATTTCATCAGTACCACCTTTAGTTCAAGCATTTCTTCCCCCCCCCCAAACATTTCTTATTTCTTATTCCACTCTTACTGTCTTTAGTGTGAGACTGATCTCGAAACTGATATGAAAGTATTATTCTCAGCATGGAAAATTTGGAAGATGCAAACATGAAAAATTTAAAAAGTAACGCAGAGGCTAGTCACTCTAGGCTAACCCCTAAAACATTTATTGACTGATTTCTAGTTTCTCTTCTTTAACCTTTTTGATCTACGTAATCCTGTGTATTCCTTTTAGTTAGGGATTCATTTTTAGACTATCCTGACTCTTCCATTAAGTTCCAGTTTGGGGTCTGATACACTTACAGAGTGCCAAGTGCTTCCTGAATACTATAGAACATATTTTATGTTTAAAATACTTCCATGGGTATGTAGTGTGTCAATGATTTTAAGTTTATTTGTTACACATTTCAATGTAAAATCAATGTGTGAACTAACATATTCTCGATTTGGAAAAGGTGGCTTTTTTTGTTGTGTGTAAGAATTCCTCACCGGACCAAAGGTCATGGAGAGGTCTATTGTTTTTCTAAAATGGTTGTAGTGTTGTTGTTATTTTCGGTAATTGAATTGGGGTGTGAGTTGCAAAGTTTGTGTTTCTGTTCAATTTTTCCATCTGTTCGGGTTTCTTTCTCTCTCCTGAGTCAGACAGTAATTTCCCATTGGTTGTCCAGTTACCAAGGTTGGTGTCCATGCATCCGTGCTGGTCTCTGCATTCATGTCCGGGTGTCCTGTGAAACACTAAGCTTAATTTATTTGGAAATGACCTAGCTATGCAATATACTGTCATCACTCAGTTGAGCAAAAGGATAGAAATTCAGGCGATCAAACTCCGGAGAAGGTTTCGTCGGAGAGGGGCGTGCGTTCAGGGGGTTGGGTTGGGAGGGGCGCGGACCGCGGATATCTCAGATGCCCTCCCAACCTGGGCCTCTGCAGGCCTGCCTCTGCTCGGCAGCCTCCCCCCGCCCCCATCGCGTTTGCTGCTCAGGGCCGGGTGGTCTCTGAAGCTGCCCGGCATCCTGCCCGAAGCCCCCCCTGCCCACACGCTGTCTTCTGGTGTCTCTCTGAACCCTCATCTCTTTCTGCCTCTGTCTCACCTGACGTGGGTGCGTGCGAGTGCCTGTCCGTGTGCCTGGCTGTCGCTCGTCCGCTCTCTCAGGAAGGTCCTGTGCTGGGCCTGTGGCGTGGGGTCAGGGCCGGCCTCGGTTGGGGGACAGGGCGGGGCTGAGGCACTCCAGGGGGTTTGCACAGCCGGTAGGATGGGCGCCTGGGGCCCCGGCTGGGCTGCCCCTAAGCCCGCAGGAAACTCCGGGGACCGCGGCCCCGGGCCGACGCCCCGCTCTTCCGGAGCCACGTGACCCTGAGCAGCGAACGGGATGGTGGGGGGCAGGGGGTGGGGGGGCAACGAGACGTCCTCCCCGCTCAAGCCACCCCCCTCCCCAACCCCCGCCAGAGCTCCCGCAGCCTCGCCAGGCCGCTCGGGGTCTGGGAAGCGCCCCGGGCCGTGCCAGGCGTGTGCTGGCTGGGAGTGGCGTCGGCTGGTCTCCCAGCTGCAGGGCCTGTCCCGGTTTTTCCCATCAGTTTCAACAGTGACGGTCACCCCACATTGGGAGTCGTCTAGATTTCTCACTGACACCCCTGTTAGGGAGTGGCTTTTTACAGAGATAGGGAAGGTCACTTGGGGGATGTTAGTCATGAGAGAAAATAAGGGCTCAGGTGGGATTGCAGATGTCATCCAGGTGGTAAATAGAGACAGTTGTTGCTGGTACCAAGACATGAAGTTTTTTTTCCCCCTTTCCCCAAAAGGCCATATTACGACCACATGGGGGCGCTGAGTAACAGCTCATAGCTCGGCTGGAAGGGTGGGCCTTTGATAGTGATACCCTGGGATGGGTTGGACATACCCCCAGCCTTTGTCATTAATGCAGATGCAGCCCGGGCTGCTTAGGTTGAGTTGAGAAGCAGTGTGGTTTGCAAGTGAACATGCCTCGTTTAGGGAGAGATCAATAGCCATACAGGGAGATATGATTAGAAAGAGGAAGACCATAATATGATGCATTTTACTTATCTGAGGCAGGATTGATGGGCTTCTGCTTGAACAAGAGCCTGAGATCTTCAACAGGTTCACAGGAATAGCTGTCCTCTGGCTTTGGAGTCTCAGTTTCTGTCTCCCCCTCCTGTAGGCCATAGGGTTTTATTCTAGAATTGTGGACCCAGGCAGATAGACCCTTCACTTTTACAGCAGTTGAAGTCACTAGAACAACCTGATATGGCCCTGTCCATTTCTCGGACAACTGGTTTGGACTCCCTTTTTCTTGCCAGGTCTTTACTGATACTTGATCCCCTGGCTTTACCTGGGGATTTTTCAAGTCTTCCTGTGGTTTGTTCTCCATACCGTTGGAGTTCTTGCGGAAACCTTCCCAGGTCAATTATATGTTTTAAGAGTGTATTGGCATCCTCGTCAAGAAACAAATCCGACGTTAAGAATGGTCGTCCATACATCATTTCATAAGGACTTAAAAATAGTGGCCGTTTGGGGGATGTCCGTATCCTCATGAGGGCTAAGGGCAGCATATGTGTCCACTTATTATGTGTTTCTGACAAAGCTTAGCCAGAGCCCTTTTAAGAGTCTGGTTGGCTCTCTCTACCTTTCCTGAAGCTTGAGGCCTCCAGGTTGAGCGGAGCTGGTATTTTATGCCTAAGCATGCGGCTAGGTTCTGGGGTATCGTGGCTGTAAGTGAGGGCCCGTTGTCACTCTGAAGTGACCGAGGCAGCCCAAACCTAGGCACTATCTCCTTCAGCAGAGCTTTACAGACTTCTGTAGCTCTCTCTGTTCAGTAGGGAACGCTTCGATCCATCCTGTGAATGTGTCAATAAAGACTAGCAAGTAAGAAAACCCTTGGGTCTTGGGCATGGCTGTAAATTCTACTTGCCAGTCCGCTCCTGGGTATGATCCCCGATGTTGGACAGGTGCAATTAGAGGAGTTCTGGTTTTTGGGTTATTTTTTAGACAGGTGTCACAATTTTGTGTGACTTGTTTAACAACCTTAGCTAACTGTGGATGGGAGAGAATAGGCTTAAGCAAGATTTCTAGATTATCTTTTCCAAAATGGGCGCTCTTATGTAAGGAGTTAGTAATGTTTTAAACCTGAGATCAGGGAGTATTATTTGGGACTGATCAGGCTGAAACCACCCAAGTGACCCAATCTCCCAGCCCCACTCAGCATATCGGGAATGTCCCCCTGGGGTAAAATCTTGAGTCAGGGTTTCCTTGGGGAAAAGGGGGCAGATAGCAGTGGCAGAGGTAGCTTCCCCGGCAGCTCGTCCTGCCTCTTGATCAGCTTTCCTATTTCCCTGAGCCTCTTTTTCTTGCCCCTTTTGGTGACTCTTGCAGTGGATGAGAGCTAATTTTGCAGGAAGTTTGACTGCCTCCAGGAGCCTGAGAATGAGCTCTTTGTGTTTAATAGCAGAGCTTCGGGCACTGAGAATCCCTCTTTCTTTCCAAAATGCTGCACAGGCATGCAGAATGAGGAAAGCATACTTAGAGTCCATACACACATTAATCCTCTTTCCTTCTCCTAACTCCAAAGCTCTTGTCAGGGCAAAAATTTCAGCTTTCTGGGCTGAGGTGTCTGGGGGAAGAGACCCACTTTCCTTAGTTTCTTCCAGGCTCGCTACAGCATATCCTGCTTTCCTCTCTCCCTTTTCTACAAAACTGCTGCCATCTGTGTGCCAGTTTTCCTCTGGGTCAGATAAAGGTGTCTCTGATAGGTCCCGGCGAGAAGAGTATAACTCGTCTGTGATTTGTATGCATTGGTGATCCAGAGGGGAGGTAGGGGGATCTGGCAGTAAGGTTGCTGGATTTAAAGTCTGGCAGACCCTCAAATTTATTTCTGGAGTGTCAAGGAGGAGGGCTTGGTATTGGGTGATCCTTCCCCCTGTCATCCACCTGTCCCCTTTCGTTTCCAAGACTGCTTGCACCCGTTGAGGCGTATACACTGTGGTGGGCTGACCCAGGGTCAGCTTAGATGTCTCCTTTACCATAAGAGCAGTGGCTGCTACTGTCCGGAGGCAAGTGGGCCACCCTCTGGCCACCTTATCTAGTTATTTTGAGAGATAAGCCACAGGTTGTAATACGGGCCCCATCATCTGCTCTAACACCCCAAGAGCAGTTCCTGTCCTTCCAGAAACATAGATTCTAAAAGGCTTCTCCAGGTTGGGGAGGCCTAAATCTGGGGCTGTAGTGATGGACCCTTTTAGGGCATTAAAGGCCACCTTGCAGGTCTCATGCCAGTCGAGTGGCTCTTCCTCTTTCCCCCTTAAATTTTCATATAGGGGTCTGGCCAGATTGCCATAATTAGGAATCCAGATCCTACAAAACCCGGTCCTTCCTAAAAATCCCCTAAGCTGTTGTTTTGTTTGGGGGTATGGGGTATTTAAGATGAGGGATCTCCCCTCGGGGTCAGGCATTCTTTTTCTCTCCGTAATTATAAATCCAAGGTATTTTACTTGGGTTAAGCTAATCTGAGCCTACTTGGGGGATACTCGATAACCCTTTTCATACAGGAAAGTTAGCTTTTTAAATAGTGTCCATTTGAGAGCTGGTAAAATCTGGCCTAGCTATGAGCAAGTCGTACACATACTGTATTAGACTACTATTTGTTAAAGTTAATTCCCTTAGTTCTCTCCCCGAGGAAGTCCCGAAGATATGAGGGCTGTCCCTAAACCCTTGGGGTAGTCGAGTCCAGTTGAGAGTTGTATGGTCTCTCTTGTTTCCAAGTCCCGCCACTCAAAAGCAAAGAGATTTTGGGATTCAGGATGGAGAGGAATGCAAAAGAAAGCACCTTGAAGGTCCAAGACTGAGAAGTACTTGGGATTTCCTGGGACTTGGGATAGGAGGGTATATGGGTTTGGGACTATGGGGTGGATGGGAACCACAGCTTCATTAACAGCTCTTAGATCCTGGACGAATCGGTAAGATCCATCTGGTTTTTGAACGGGCAAGATTGGGGTGTTGCAGGGGGACTCACAGCTGATTCGAGTTCCAGTATCTCGGTATTTGTTAACTAATGGTTTAAGACCCTCAAGAGCTACTGGTTTTAAGGGATATTGTCTTTTCCAGGGCTAGGGAGCTTTTGGTCTCAGAGAAATCTTTACTAGTGGAACATTTATGGCTAAACCAGGGCTGGAGACATCCCACACCTGGGGATTGACATCATCTAGACAAGGGACAGACTCCTCCTTTTCTTCCTCTGACTGTAAATATTCAGACATAGGCAAAGAAAATTATCGACTTCTACCTTTGTGTCCCCAAGTCACTCTGGATTGGAGGCGAAAGTATTATTCTCAAAATGGAAAATTTGGAAGCTGCAAACATGAAAAATTTAAAGAGTCACGCAGAGGCTAGTCACTCTAAGCTAACCCCTAAGACATTTATTGACTGATTTCTAGCTTCTCTTCTTTAACCTTTTTTATCTACAGTAATCCTGTGTGTTCCTTTTCGTTAGGGATTCATTTCTAGACTATCCTGACTCTTCCACTACGTTCCAGTTTTGGGTCTGATACACTTAGAGATGTGCCAAGTGGTTTCTGAATACTATAGAACATATTTTATATTTAAAATACTTCCATGCTTATGTAGTGAGTCAATGATTTTAAGTTTATTTGTTACACATTTCAATGTAAAAGTCAATGTGTGAACTAACATATTCACGACTTGGAAAAGTTGGCTTTTTTTTGCTGTGTGTTTGAACTCCTCACCCGACCAAAGGTCATGGAGAGGTCTATTGTTTTTCTAAAATGGCTATAGTGTTGTTTATTTTCTGGTAATTGAATTAGGGTGTGAGTTGCAAAGCCTGTATTTCTGTTCATTTCATTCCATCTGTTCGGGTTTCTTTCTCTCTCCTGAGTCAGACAGTAATTTCCCATTGGTTGTTCAGTTACCAAGGTTGGTGTCCATACATCCGTGCTGGTCTCTTCATACATGTCCGGGTGTCCTGTGAAACACTGAGCTTAATTTATTTGGAAATGACCTAGCTGTTCAATACACTGTCATCACTCATTTGAGCAGAGGGAGAGAAATTCAAGTGACAAAACTCCAGAGAAGCTAGTGTCAGAGCGCCCCGGCGTGGCATGCGTGCAGGGGGTTGGAGGGAGGGGGGCGGGGCGCGGAGCGCGGAGATCTCAGGTGTCCTCCCACCCTGGGCCTCTCCAGGCCCGCCGCTGCTCAGTGGCCTCCCCCGCCCCCATCGCTTTGGCTGCTCAGGGCCGGGTGTTCTCTGTAGCTGCCCGGCATCCTGCCCGTGGCCCCCCCTGCCCACACGCTGTCTTCCAGTCTCTCTCTGAACCCTCGACTCTTTCTGCCTCTGTCTCACCTGGCGTGGGTGCGTGCGAGTGCCTGTCCGTGTGCCTGGCTGTCGTTCGTCCGCTCTCTCAGGAAGGTCCTGTGCTGGGCCCATGGCGTGGGGGCGGCGCGTTCCTCGGTTTGGGGACAGGGAGGGGCTGAGGCACTCCAGGGGGTGTGCACAGCCGGCAGGATGGGCGCCTGGGGCCCCGGCTGGGCTGCCCCTAAGCCCGCAGGAGGATCCGGGGACTGCGGCCCCGGGCCGACGCCCCGCTCTTCCGGAGCCACGTGACCCTGAGCAGCGAACGGGATGGTGGGGGGTGGGGGGTGGGGGGCCATCGAGACGTCCTCCCCACTCAAGCCACCCCCCTCCCCAACCCCCGCCAGAGCTCCCGCAGCCTCGACAGGCAGCTCGGGGTCCGGGAAGCGCCCCGGGCCGGGCCAGGCGCGTGCTGGCCGGGGGTGGCGTCGGCCGGTCTCCCAGCTGCAGGGCCTGTCCCGGTTTTTCCCATCAGTTTCAACAGTGATGGTCACCCCACATTGTAAGTCGTCTAGATTTCTCACTGACACCCCTGTTAGGGAGTGGCTTTTTAGAGAGATAGGGAAGGTCACTTGGGGGATGTTAGTCATGAGAGAAAATAAGGGCTCAGGTGGGATTGCAGATGTCATCCAGGGGGTAAATAGAGACAGTTGTTGCTGGTACCAAGACATGAAGTTTTTTTTCCCCCTTTCCCCAAAAGGCCATATTACGACCACATGGGGGCGCTGAGTAACAGCCCATAGCTCGGCTGGAAGGGTGGGCCTTTGATAGTGATACCCTGGGATGGGTTGGACATACCCCCAACCTTTGTCATTAATGCAGATGCAGCCCGGGCTGCTTAGGTTCAGTTGAGGAGCAGTGTGGTTTGCAAGTGAACATGCCTCGTTTAGGGAGAGATCAATAGCCATACAGGGAGATATGATTAGAAAGAGGAAGAACATCATATGATGCATTTTACTTATCTGAGGCAGGATTGATGGGGTTCTGCTTGAACAAGAGCCTGAGATCTTCAACAGGTTCACAGGAATAGCTGTCCTCTGGCTTTGGAGTCTCAGTTTCTGTCTCCCCCTCCTGTAGGCCATAGGGTTTTATTCTAGAATTGTGGACCCAGGCAGATAGACCCTTCACTTTTACAGCAGTTGAAGTCACTAGAACAACCTGATATGGCCCTGTCCATTTCTCGGACAACTGGTTTGGACTCCCTTTTTCTTGCCAGGTCTTTACTGATACTTGATCCCCTGGCTTTACCTGGGGATTTTTCAAGTCTTCCTGTGGTTTGTTCTCCATACCGTTGGAGTTCTTGCGGAAACCTTCCCAGGTCAATTATATGTTTTAAGAGTGTATTGGCATCCTCGTCAAAAAACAAATCAGACGTTAAGAATGGTCGTCCATACATCATTTCATTAGGACTTAACAATAGTGGCCGTTTGGGGGATGTCCGTAGCCTCATGAGGGCTATGGGCAGCATAAGTGTCCACTTATTATGTGTTTCTGACATAGCTTAGCCAGAGCCCTTTTAAGAGTCTGGTTGGCTCTCTCTACCTTTCCTGAAGCTTGAGGCCTCCAGGATGAGCGTAGCCGGTATTTTATGCCTAAGCATGTGGCTAGGTTCTGGGGTATCGTGGCTGTAAGTGAGGGCCCATTGTCACTCTGAAGTGACCGAGGCAGCCCAAACCTAGGCACTATCTCCTTCAGCAGAGCTTTACAGACTTCTGTAGCTCTCTCAGTCTCAGTAGGGAACGCTTCGATCCATCCTGTGAATGTGTCAATAAAGACTAGCAAGTAAGAACACCCTTGGGTCTTGGGCATGGCTGTAAACTCTAAATGCGGAGCGGCATTGCCAGTCCGCTCCTGGGTATGATCCCCCATGTTGGACAGGTGTAATTAGAGGAAGTCTGGTTTTTGGGTTATTTTTTTAGACAGGTGTCACAATTTTGTGTGACTTGTTTAACAACCTTAGCTAACTGGGGATGGGAGAGAATAGGCTTAAGCAAGATTTCTAGATTATCTTTTCCAAAATGGGCGCTCTTATGTAAGGAGTTAGTAATGTTTTAAACCTGAGAATCAGGGAGTATTATTTGGGCCTGATCAGGCTGAAACCACCCATGTGACCCAATCTCCCAACCCAGCTCAGCATATCGGGAATGTCCCCCTGGGGTAAAATCTGGAATCAGGGTTTCCTTGGGGAAAAGGGGGCAGATAGCAGTGGCAGAGGTAGCTTCCCCGGCAGCTCGTCCTGCCTCTTGATCAGCTTTCCTATTTCCCTTAGCCTCTTTTTCTTGCCCCTTTTGGTGACTCTTGCAGTGGATTACAGCTAATTTTGCAGGAAGTTTGACTGCCTCCAGGAGCCTGAGAATGAGCTCTTTGTGTTTAATAGCAGAGCTTCGGGCACTGAGCATCCCTCTTTCTTTCCAAATTGCTGCACGGGCATGCAGAATGAGGAAAGCATACTTAGAGTCGATACACACATTAATCCTCTTTCCTTCTCCTAACTCCAAAGCTCTTGTCAGGGCAAAAAGTTCAGCTTTCTGGGCTGAGGTGTCTGGGGGAAGAGACCCACTTTCCTTAGTTTCTTCCAGGCTCACTACAGCATATCCTGCTTTCCTCTCTCCCTTTTCTACAAAACTGCTGCCATCTGTGTGCCAGTTTTCCTCTGGGTCAGATAAAGGTGTCTCTGATAGGTCCCAGCGAGAAGAGTATAACTCGTCTGTGATTTGTATGCATTGGTGATCCAGAGGGGAGGTAGGGGGATCTGGCAGTAAGGTTGCTGGATTTAAAGTCTGGCAGACCCTCAACTTTATTTCTTGAGTGTCAAGGAGGAGGGCTTGGTATTGGGTGATCCTTCCCCCTGTCATCCACCTGTCCCCTTTCGTTTCCAAGAGTGATTGCACCCGGTGAGGCGTATACACTGTGGTGGGCTGACCCAGGGTCAGCTTAGATGCCTCCTTAACCATAAGAGCGGTGGCTGCTACTGCCCGGAGGCAAGTGGGCCACCCTCTGGCCACCTCATCTAGTTATTTTGAGAGATAAGCCACAGGTTGTCATACGGGCCCCATCATCTGCTCTAACACCCCAAGAGCAGTTCCTGTCCTTCCAGAAACATAGAGTCTAAAAGGCTTCTCCAGGTTGGGGAGGCCTAAAGCTGGGGCTGTAGTGATGGACTCTTTTAGGGCATTAAAGGCCACCTTGCAGGTCTCATGCCAGTCGAGTGGCTCTTCCTCTTTCCCCCTTAAATTTTCATATAGGGGTCTGGCCAGATTGCCATAATTAGGAACCCAGATCCTGCAAAACCCTGTCCTTCCTAAAAATCCCCTAAGCTGTTGTTTTGTTTGGGGGTATGGGGTATTTAAGATGAGGGATCTCCCCTCGGGGTCAGGCATTCTTTTTCTATCCGTAATTATAAATCCAAGGTATTTTACTTGGGTTAAGCTAATCTGAGCCTATTTGGGGGATACTCGATAACCCATTTCATACAGGAAAGTTAGCGTTTTAAATAGTGTCCGTTTGAGAGCTGGTAAAACCTGGCCTAGCTATGAGCAAGTCATCCACATACTGTATTAGACTACTGTTTGCTAAAGTTAATTCCCTTAGTTCTCTCCCCAAGGAAGTCCCGAAGATATGAGGGCTGTCCCTAAACCCTTGGGGTAGTCGAGTCCAGTCGAGAGTTGTATGGTCTCTCTTGTTTCCAAGGCCCGCCACTCAAAAGCAAAGAGTTTTTGGGATTCAGGATGGAGAGGAATGCAAAAGAAAGCACCTTGAAGGTCCAAGACTGAGAAGTACTTGGCATTTCCTGGGACTTGGAATAGGAGTGTATATGGGTTTGGGACTATGGGGTGGATGGGAACCACAGCTTCATTAATAGCTCTTAGATCCTGGACGAATCGGTAAGATCCATCTGGTTTTTGAACGGGCAAGATTGGGGTGTTGCAGGGGGACTCATAGCTGATTCGAGTTCCAGTATCTCGGTATTTGTTAACTAATGGTTTAAGACCCTCAAGAGCTTCTGGTTTTAAGGGATATTGTCTTTTCCAGGGCTAGGGAGCATTTGGTCTCAGAGAAATCTTTACTGGTGGAACATTTATGGCTAAACCAGGGCTGGAGACATCCCACACCTGGGGATTGACCTCATCTAGACAAGGGACAGACTCCTCCTTTTCTACCTCTGACTGTAAATATTCAGACATAGGCAAAGAAAATTATCGACTTCTACCTTTGTGTCCCCAAGTCACTCTGGTTTGGAGGCGAAAGTATTATTCTCAGAATGGAAAATTTGGAAGCTGCAAACATGAAAAATTTAAAGAGTCACGCAGAGGCTAGTCACTCTAAGCTAAACCCTAAGACATTTATTGACTGATTTCTAGCTTCTCTTCTTTAACCTTTTTTATCTACAGTAATCCTGTGTGTTCCTTTTAGTTAGGGATTCATTTCTAGACTATCCTGACTCTTCCACTACGTTCCAGTTTTGGGTCTGATACACTTAGAGATGTGCCAAGTGCTTCCTGAATACTATAGAACATATTTTATATTTAAAATACTTCCATGCTTATGTAGTGAGTCAATGATTTTAAGTTTATTTGTTACACATTTCAATGTAAAAATCAATGTGTGAACTAACATATTCACGACTTGGAAAAGTTGTTTTTTTTGCTGTGTGTTTGAACTCCTCACCCGACCAAAGGTCATTGAGAGGTCTATTGTTTTTCTAAAATGGTTATAGTGTTGTTTATTTTCTGGTAATTGAATTAAGGTGTGAGTTGCAAAGCCTGTGTTTCTGTTCATTTCATTCCATCTGTTCGGGTTTCTTTCTCTCTCCTGAGTCAGACAGTAATTTCCCATTGGTTGTCCAGTTACCAAGGTTGGTGTCCATGCATCCGTGCTGGTCTCTCCATACATGTCCGGGTGTCCTGTGAAACACTAAGCTTAATTTATTTGGAAATGACCTAGCTGTTCAATACACTGTCATCACTCAGTTGAGCAGAGGGAGAGAAATTCAAGTGACAAAACACCAGAGAAGCTAGTGTCAGAGCGACCCAGCGTGGCATGCGTGCAGGGGGTTGGGGGGAGGGGGGCGGGGCGCGGAGCGCGGATATCTCAGGTGTCCTCCCACCCTGGGCCTCTCCAGGCCCGCCGCTGCGCAGTGGCCTCCCCCCGCCCCCATCGCTTTGGCTACTCAGGGCCGGGTGGTCTCTGCAGCTGCCCGGCATCCTGCCTGAGGCCACCCTGCCCACACGCTGTCTTCCAGTCTCTCTCTGAACCCTCGACTCTTTCTGCCTCTGTCTCACCTGGCGTGGGTGCGTGGGAGTGCCTGTCCGTGTGCCTGGCTGTCGCTCGTCCGCTCTCTCAGGAAGGTCCTCTGCTGGGCCCGTGGCGTGGGGGCAGGGCGGGCCTCGGTTTGGGGACAGGGTGGGGCTGAGGCACTCCAGGGGGTTTGCACAGCCGGCAGGATGGGCGCCTGGGGCCCCGGCTGGGCTGCCCCTAAGCCCGCAGGAGGCTCTGCGGACCGTGGCCCCGGGCCGACGCCCGGATCTTCCGGAGCCACGTGACCCTGAGCAGCGAACGGGATGGTGGGGGCGGGGGGTGGGGGGGCACCGAGAAGTCCTCCCCGCTCAAGCCACCCCCCTCCCCAACCCCCGCCAGAGCTCCCGCAGCCTCGCCAGGCCGCTCGGGGTCCGGGAAACGCCCCGGGACGGGCCAGGCGCGTGCTGGCCGGGGGTGGCGTCGCCTGGTCTCCCAGCTGCAGGGCCTGTCCCGGTTTTTCCCATCAGTATCAACAGTGACGGTCACCCCACATTGTGAGCCTTCTAGATTTCTCACTGACACCTCTGTTAGGGAGTGGCTTTTTAGAGAGATAGGGAAGGTCACTTGGGGGATGTTAGTCATGAGAGAAAATAAGGGCTCAGGTGGGATTGCAGATGTCATCCAGGGGGTAAATAGAGACAGTTGTTGCTGGTACCAAGACATGAATTTTTTTTTCCCCTTTCCTGAAAAGGCCATATTACGACCACATGGGGGCGCTGAGTAACAGCCCATAGCTCGGCTGGAAGGGTGGGCCTTTGATAGTGATACCCTGGGATGGGTTGGACATACCCCCAACCTTTGTCATTAATGCAGATGCAGCCCGGGCTGCTTAGGTTCAGATGAGAAGCAGTGTGGTTTGCAAGTGAACATGCCTCGTTTAGGGAGAGATCAATAGCCATACAGGGAGATATGATTAGAAAGAGGAAGAACATCATATGATGCATTTTACTTATCTGAGGCAGGATTGATGGGGTTCTGCTTGAACAAGAGCCTGAGATCTTCAACAGGTTCACAGGAATAGCTGTCCTCTGGCTTTGGAGTCTCAGTTTCTGTCTCCCCCTCCTGTAGGCCATAGGGTTTTATTCTAGAATTGTGAACCCAGGCAGATAGACTCTTCACTTTTACAGCAGTTGAAGTCACTAGAACAACCTGATATGGCCCTGTCCATTTCTCGGACAGCTGGTTTGGACTCCCTTTTTCTTGCCAGGTCTTTACTGATACTTGATCCCCTGGCTTTACCTGGGGATTTTTCAAGTCTTCCTGTGGTTTGTTCTCCATACCGTTGGAGTTCTTGCGGAAACCTTCCGGGTCAATTATATGTTTTAAGAGTGTATTGGCATCCTCGTCAAGAAACAAATCAGACGTTAAGAATGGTCGTCCATACATCATTTCATAAGGACTTAACAATAGTGGCCGTTTGGGGGATGTCCGTAGCCTCATGAGGGCTATGGGCAGCATATGTGTCCACTTATTATGTGTTTCTGACATAGCTTAGCCAGAGCCTTTTTAAGAGTCTGGTTGGCTCTCTCTACCTTTCCTGAAGCTTGAGGCCTCCAGGATGAGCGTAGCCGGTATTTTATGCCTAAGCATGCGGCTAGGTTCTGGGGTATCGTGGCTGTAACTGAGGGCCCTTTGTCACTCTGAAGTGACCGAGGCAGCCCAAACCTAGGCACTATCTCCTTCAGCAGAGCTTTACAGACTTCTGTAGCTCTCTCAGTCTCAGTAGGGAAGCCTTCGATCCATCCTGTGAATGTGTCAATAAAGACTAGCAAGTAAGAACACCCTTGGGTCTTGGGCATGGCTGTAAATTCTAAATGCGGAGCGGCATTGCCAGTCCGCTCCTGGGTATGATCCCCGATGAAGGACAGGTGTAATTAGAGGAGGTCTGGTTTTTGGGTTATTTTTTAGACAGGTGTCACAATTTTGTGTGACTTGTTTAACAACTTTAGCTAACTGGGGATGGGAGAGAATAGGCTTAAACAAGATTTCTAGATTATCTTTTCCAAAATGGGCGCTCTTATGTAAGGAGTTAGTAATGTTTTAAACCTGAGAATCAGGGAGTATTATTTGCGCCTGATCAGGCTGAAACCACCCATGTGACCCAATCAACCAACCCCGCTCAGCATATCGGGAATGTCCCCCTGGGGTAAAATCTGGAGTCAGGGTTTCCTTGGGGAAAAGGGGGCAGATAGCAGTGGCAGAGGTATCTTCCCCGGCAGCTCGTCCTGCCTCTTGATCAGCTTTCCTATTTCCCTGAGCCTCTTTTTCTTGCCCCTTTTGGTGACTCTTGCAGTGGATTAGAGCTAATTTTGCAGGAAGTTTGACTGCCTCCAGGAGCCTGAGAATGAGCTCTTTGTGTTTAATAGCAGAGCTTCGGGCACTGAGCATCCCTCTTTCTTTCCAAATTGCTGCACGGGCATGCAGAATGAGGAAAGCATACTTAGAGTCGATACACACATTAATCCTCTTTCCTTCTCCTAACTCCAAAGCTCTTGTCAGGGCAAAAAGTTCAGCTTTCTGGGCTGAGGTGTCTGGGGGAAGAGACCCACTTTCCTTAGTTTCTTCCAGGCTCACTACAGCATATCCTGCTTTCCTCTCTCCCTTTTCTACAAAACTGCTGCCATCTGTGTGCCAGTTTTCCTCTGGGTCAGATAAAGGTGTCTCTGATAGGTCCCGGCGAGAAGAGTATAACTCGTCTGTGATTTGTATGCATTGGTGATCCAGAGGGGAGGTAGGGGGATCTGGCAGTAAGGTTGCTGGATTTAAAGTCTGGCAGACCCTCAACTTTATTTCTGGAGTGTCAAGGAGGAGGGCTTGGTATTGGGTGATCCTTCCCCCTGTCATCCACCTGTCCCCTTTCGTTTCCAAGAGTGCTTGCACCCGGTGTGGCGTATACACTGTGGTGGGCTGACCCAGGGTCAGCTTAGATGCCTCCTTAACCATAAGAGCGGTGGCTGCTACTGCCCGGAGGCAAGTGGGCCACCCTCTGGCCACCTCATCTAGTTATTTTGAGAGATAAGCCACAGGTTGTCATACGGGCCCCATCATCTGCTCTAACACCCCAAGAGCAGTTCCTGTCCTTCCAGAAACATAGAGTCTAAAAGGCTTCTCCAGGTTGGGGAGGCCTAAAGCTGGGGCTGTAGTGATGGACTCTTTTAGGGCATTAAAGGCCACCTTGCAGGTCTCATGCCAGTCGAGTGGCTCTTCCTCTTTCCCTCTTAAATTTTCATATAGGGGTCTGGTCAGATTGCCATAATTAGGAACCCAGATCCTGCAAAACCCTGTCCTTCCTAAAAATCCCCTAAGCTGTTGTTTTGTTTGGGGGTACGGGGTATTTAAGATGAGGGATCTCCCCTCGGGGTCAGGCATTCTTTTTCTATCCGTAATTATAAATCCATGGTATTTTACTTGGGTTAAGATAATCTGAGCCTTCTTGGGGGATACTCGATAACCCTTTTCATACAGGAAAGTTAGCGTTTTAAATAGTGTCCATTTGAGAGCTGGTAAAATCTGGCCTAGCTATGAGCAAGTCGAACACATACTGTATTAGACTACTGTTTGTTAAAGTTAATTCCCTTAGTTCTCTCCCCACGGAAGTCCCGAAGATATGAGGGCTGTCCCTAAACCCTTGGGGTAGTCGAGTCCAGTCGAGTGTTGTATGGTCTCTCTTGTTTCCAAGTCCCGCCACTCAAAAGCAAAGAGTTTTTGGGATTCAGGATGGAGAGGAATGCAAAAGAAATCACCTTGAAGGTCCAAGACTGAGAAGTACTTGGCATTTCCTGGGACTTGGGATAGGAGGGTATATGGGTTTGGGACTATGGGTGGATGGGAACCACAGCTTCATTAACAGCTCTTAGATCCTGGACGAATCGGTAAGATCCATCTGGTTTTTGAACGGGCAAGATTGGGGTGTTGCAGGGGGACTCACAGCTGATTCGAGTTCCAGTATCTCGGTATTTGTTAACTAATGGTCTAAGACCCTCAAGAGCTACTGGTTTTAAGGGATATTGTCTTTTCCAGGGCTAGGGAGCATTTGGTCTCAGAGAAATCTTTACTGGTGGAACACTTATGGCTAAACCAGGGCTGGAGACATCCCACACCTGGGGATTGACATCATCTAGACAAGGGACAGACTCCTCCTTTTCTACCTCTGACTGTAAATATTCAGACATAGGCAAAGAAAATTATCGACTTCTACCTTTGTGTCCCCAAGTCACTCTGGTTTGGAGGCGAAAGTATTATTCTCAAAATGGAAAATTTGGAAGCTGCAAACATGAAAAATTTAAAGAGTCACGCAGAGGCTAGTCACTCTAAGCTAACCCCTAAGACATTTATTGACTGATTTCTAGCTTCTCTTCTTTAACCTTTTTTATTTACAGTAATCCTGTGTGTTCCTTTTAGTTAGGGATTCATTTTTAGACTATCCTGACTCTTCCACTACGTTCCAGTTTTGGGTGTGATACACTTAGAGATGTGCCAAGTGCTTCCTGAATACTATAGAACATATTTTATATTTAAAATACTTCCATGCTTATGTAGTGAGTCAATGATTTTAAGTTTATTTGTTACACATTTCAATGTAAAAGTCAATGTGTGAACTAATATATTCACGACGTGGAAAAGTTGGCTATTTTTTGCTGTGTGTTTGAACTCCTCACCCGACCAAAGGTCATGGAGAGGTCTATTGTTTTTCTAAAATGGTTATAGTGTTGTTTATTTTCTGGTAATTGAATTAGGGTGTGAGTAGCAAAGCCTGTGTTTCTGTTCATTTCATTCCATCTGTTCGGGTTTTTTTCTCTCTCCTGAGTCAGACAGAAATTTCCCATTGGTTGTCCAGTTACCAAGGTTGGTGTCCATGCATCCGTGCTGGTCCCTCCATACATGTCCGGGTGTCCTGTGAAACACTGAGCTTAATTTATTTGGAAATGACCTAGCTGTTCAATACACTGTCATCACTCAGTTGAGCAGAGGGAGAGAAATTCAAGTGACAAAACTCCAGAGAAGCTAGTGTCAGAGCGTCCCGGCGTGGCATGCGTGCAGGGGGTTGGGGGGAGGGGGGCGGGGCGCGGAGCGCGGAGATCTCAGGTGTCCTCCCACCCTGGGCCTCTCCAGGCCCGCCGCTGCTCAGTGGCCTCCCCCCGCCCCCATCGCTTTGGCTGCTCAGGGCCGGGTGTTCTCTGCAGGTGCCCGGCATCCTGCCCGAGGCCCCCCCTGCCCACACGCTGTCTTCCAGTCTCTCTCTGAACCCTCGACTCTTTCTGCCTCTGTCTCACCTTGCGTGGGTGCGTGCGAGTGCCTGTCCGTGTGCCTGGCTGTCGCTCGTCCGCTCTCTCAGGAAGGTCCTCTGCTGGGCCCGTGGCGTTGGACAGGGCGGGCCTCGGTTTGGGGACAGGGCGGGGCTGAGGCACTCCAGGGGGTTTGCACAGCCGGCAGGATGGGCGCCTGGGGCCCCGGCTGGGCTGCCCCTAAGCCCGCAGGAGGCTCCGGGGACCGAGGCCCCGGGCCGACGCCCCACTCGTCCGGAGCCACGTGACCCTGAGCAGCGAAGGGGATAGTGGGGGGCGGGGGTTGGGGGGGCACCGAGACGTCCTCCCCGCTCAAGCCACCCCCTCCCCAACCCCCGCCAGAGCTCCCGCAGCCTCGCCAGGCCCCTCGGGGTCCGGGAAGCGCCCCGGGCCGGGCCAGGCGCGTGCTGGCCGGGGGTGGCGTCGGCTGGTCTCCCAGCTACAGGGCCTGTCCCGGTTTTTCCCATAAGTTTTTCAACAGTGACGTTCACCCCACATTGTGAGTCGTCTAGATTTCTCACTGACACCCCTGTTAGGGAGTGGCTTTTTAGAGAGATAGGGAAGGTCACTTGGGGGATGTTAGTCATGAGAGAAAATAAGGGCTCAGGTGGGATTGCAGATGTCATCCAGGGGGTAAATAGAGACAGTTGTTGCTGGTACCAAGACATGAAGTTTTTTTTCCCCCTTTCCCCAAAAGGCCATATTACGACCACATGGGGGCGCTGAGTAACAGCCCATAGCTCGGCTGGAAGGGTGGGCCTTTGATAGTGATACCCTGGGATGGGTTGGACATACCCCCAACCTTTCTCATTAATGCAGATGCAGCCCGGGCTGCTTAGGTTGAGTTGAGAAGCAGTGTGGTTTGCAAGTGAATATGCCTCGTTTACGGAGAGATTAATAGCCATACAGGGAGATATGATTAGAAAGAGGAAGAACATCATATGATGCATTTTACTTATCTGAGGCAGGATTGATGGGGTTCTGCTTGAACAAGAGCCTGAGATCTTCAACAGGTTCACAGGAATAGCTGTCCTCTGGATTTGGAGTCTCAGTCTCTGTCTCCCCCTCCTGTAGGCCATAGGGTTTTATTCTAGAATTGTGGACCCAGGCAGATAGACCCTTCACTTTTACAGCAGTTGAAGTCACTAGAACAACCTGATATGGCCCTGTCCATTTCTCGGACAGCTGGTTTGGACTCCCTTTTTCTTGCCAGGTCTTTACTGATACTTGATCCCCTGGCTTTACCTGGGGATTTTTCAAGTCTTCCTGTGGTTTGTTCTCCATACCGTTGGAGTTCTTGCTGAAACCTTCTCAGGTCAGTTATATGTTTTAAGAGTGTATTGGCATCCTCGTCAAGAAACAAATCAGAAGTTAAGAATGGTCGTCCATACATCATTTCATAAGGACTTAACAATAGTGGCCGTTTGGGGGATGTCCGTAGCCTCATGAGGGCTATGGGCAGCATATGTGTCCACTTATTATGTGTTTCTGACATAGCTTAGCCAGAGCCCTTTTAAGAGTCTGGTTGGCTCTCTCTACCTTTCCTGAAGCTTGAGGCCTCCAGGATGAGCAGAGCTGGTATTTTATGCCTAAGCATATGGCTAGGTTCTGGGGTATCGTGGCTGTAAGTGAGGGCCCGTTGTCACTCTGAAGTGACCGAGGCAGCCCAAACCTAGGCACTATCTCCTTCAGCAGAGCTTTACAGACTTCTGTAGCTCTCTCTGTCTCAGTAGGGAACGCTTCGATCCATCCTGTGAATGTGTCAATAAAGACTAGCAAGTAAGAAAACCCTTGGGTCTTGGGCATGTCTGTAAATTCTACTTGCCAGTCCACTCCTGGGTATGATCCCCGATGATGGACAGGTGTAATTAGAGGAGGTCTGGTTTTTGGGTTATTTTTTAGACAGGTGTCACAATTTTGTGTGACATGTTTAACAACCTTAGCTAACTGGGGATGGGAGAGAATAGGCTTAAGCAAGATTTCTAGATTATCTTTTCCAAAATGGGCGCTCTTATGTAAGGAGTTAGTAATGTTTTAAACCTGAGAATCAGGGATTATTATTTGGGCCTGATCAGGCTGAAACCACCCATGTGACCCAATCTCCCAGCCCCGCTCAGCATATCGGGAATGTCCCCCTGGGGTAAAATCTGGAGTCAGGGTTTCCTTGGGGAAAAGGGGGCAGATCGCCGTGGCAGAGGTATCTTCCCCGGCAGCTCGTCCTGCCTCTTGATCAGCTTTCCTATTTCCCTGAGCCTCTTTTTCTTGCCCCTTTTGGTGACTCTTGCAGTGGATGACAGCTAATTTTGCAGGAAGTTTGACTGCCTCCAGGAGCCTGAGAATGAGCTCTTTGTGTTTAATAGCAGAGCTTCGGGCACTGAGCATCCATCTTTCTTTCCAAATTGCTGCACGGGCATGCAGAATGAGGAAAGCATACTTAGAGTCGATACACACATTAATCCTCTTTCCTTCTCCTAACTCCAAAGCTCTTGTCAGGGCAAAAAATTCAGCTTTCTGGGCTGAGGTGTCTGCGGGAAGAGACCCACTTTCCTTAATTTCTTCCAGGCTCACTACAGCATATCCTGCTTTCCTCTCTCCCTTTTCTACAAAACTGCTGCCATCTGTGTGCCAGTTTTCCTCTGGGTCAGATAAAGGTGTCTCTGATAGGTCCCGGCGAGAAGAGTATAACTCGTCTGTGATTTGTATGCATTGGTGATCCAGAGGGGAGGTAGGGGGATCTGGCAGTAAGGTTGCTGGATTTAAAGTCTGGCAGACCCTCAACTTTATTTCTGGAGTGTCAAGGAGGAGGGCTTGGTATTGGGTGATCCTTCCCCCTGTCATCCACCTGTCCCCTTTCGTTTCCAAGACTGCTTGCACCCGGTGAGGCGTATACACTGTGGTGGGCTGACCCAGGGTCAGCTTAGATGCCTCCTTAACCATAAGAGCGATGACTGCTACTGCCCGGAGGCAAGTGGGCCACCCTCTGGCCACCTCATCTAGTTATTTTGAGAGATAAGCCACAGGTTGTCATACGGGCCCCATCATCTGCTCTAACACCCCAAGAGCAGTACCTGTCCTTCCAGAAACATAGAGTCTAAAAGGCTTCTCCAGGTTGGGGAGGCCTAAAGCTGGGGCTGTAGTGATGGACTCTTTTAGGGCATTAAAGGCCACCTTGCAGGTCTCATGCCAGTCGAGTGGCTCTTCCTCTTTCTCCCTTAAATTTTCATATAGGGGTCTGGCCAGATTGCCATAATTAGGAATCCAGATCCTGCAAAACCCGGTCCTTCCTAAAAATCCCCTAAGCTGTTGTTTTGTTTGGGGGTACGGGGTATTTAAGATGAGGGATCTCGCCTCGGGGTAGGCATTCTTTTTCTCTCCGTAATTATAAATCCAAGGTATTTTACTTGGGTTAAGCTAAAATGAGCCTACTTGGGGGATACTCGATAACCCTTTTCCTACAGGAAAGTGAGCGTTTTAAATAGTGTCCATTTGAGAGCTGGTAAAATCTGGCCTAGCTATGAGCAAGTCGTACACATACTGTATTAGACTACTGTTTGTTAAAGTTAATTCCCTTATTTCTCTCCCCGAGGAAGTCCCGAAGATAGGAGGGCTGTCCCTAAACCCTTGGGGTAGTCGAGTCCAGTCGAGAGTTGTATGGTCTCTCTTGTTTCCAAGTCCCGCCACTCAAAAGCAAAGAGTTTTTGGGATTCAGGATGGAGAGGAATGCAAAAGAAATCACCTTGAAGGTCCAAGACTGAGAAGTACTTGGCATTTCCTGGGACTTGGGATAGGAGGGTATATGGGTTTGGGACTATGGGGTGGATGGGAACCACAGCTTCATTAACAGCTCTTAGATCCTGGACGAATCGGTAAGATCCATCTGGTTTTTGAACGGGCAAGATTGGGGTGTTGCAGGGGGACTCACAGCTGATTCGAGTTCCAGTATCTCGGTATTTGTTAACTAATGGTTTAAGACCCTCAAGAGCTACTGGTTTTAAGGGATATTGTCTTTTCCAGGGCTAGGGAGCATTTGGTCTCAGAGAAATCTTTACTGGTGGAACATTTATGGCTAAACCAGGGCTGGAGACATCCCACACCTGGGGATTGACATCATCTAGACAAGGGACAGACTCCTCCTTTTCTACCTCTGACTGTAAATATTCAGACAGAGGCAAAGAAAATTATCGACTTCTACCTTTGTGTCCCCAAGTCACTCTGGTTTGGAGGCGAAAGTATTATTCTCAAAATGGAAAATTTGGAAGCTGCAAACATGAAAAATTTAAAGAGTCACGCAGAGGCTAGTCACTCTAAGCTAACCCCTAAGACATTTATTGACTGATTTCTAGCTTCTCTTCTTTAACCTTTTTTATCTACAGTAATCCTGTGTGTTCCTTTTAGTTAGGGATTCATTTCTAGACTATCCTGACTCTTCCACTACGTTCCAGTTTTGGGTCTGATACACTTAGAGATGGGCCAAGTGCTTCCTGAATACTATAGAACATATTTTATATTTAAAATACTTCCATGCTTATGTAGTGAGTCAATGATTTTAAGTTTATTTGTTACACATTTCAATGTAAAAGTCAATGTGTGAACTAACATATTCACGACTTGGAAAAGTTGGCTTTTTTTTGCTGTGTGTTTGAACTCCTCACCCGACCAAAGGTCATGGAGAGGTCTATTGTTTTTGTATAATGGTTATAGTGTTGTTTATTTTCTGGTAATTGAATTAGGGTGTGAGTTGCAAAGCCTGTGTTTCTTTTCATTTCATTCCATCTGTTCGGGTTTCTTTCTCTCTCCTGAGTCAGACAGTAATTTCCCATTGGTTGTCCAGTTACCAAGGTTGGTGTACGTGCATCCGTGCTGGTCTCTCCAAACATGTCCGGGTGTCCTGTGAAACACTAAGCTTAATTTATTTGGAAATGACCTAGCTGTTCAATACACTGTCATCACTCAGTTGAGCAGAGGGAGAGAAATTCAAGTGACAAAACTCCAGAGAAGCTAGTGTCAGAGCGCCCCGGCGTGGCATGCGTGCAGGGGGTTGGGGGGAGGGGGGCGGGGCGCGGAGCGAGGAGATCTCAGGTGTCCTCCCACCCTGGGCCTCTCCAGGCCCGCCGCTGCTCAGTGGCCTCCCCCCGCCCCCATCGCTTTGGCTGCTCAGGGCCGGGTGGTCTCTGCAGCTGCCCGGCAACTTGCCCGAAACCCCCCTGCCCACACGCTGTCTTCCAGTCTCTTTGTGAACCCTCGACTCTTTCTGCCTCTGTCTCACCTTGCGTGGGTGCGTGCGAGTGCCTGTCCGTGTGCCTGGCTGTCACTCGTCCGCTCTCTCAGGAAGGTCCTGTGCTGGGCCCGTGGCGTGGGGGCAGGGCGGGCCTCGGTTTGGAGACAGGGCGGGGCTGAGGCACTCCAGGGGGTTTGCACAGCCTGCAGGATGGGCGCCTGGGGCCCGGGCTGGGCTGCCCCTAAGCCTGCAGGAGGCTCTGTGGACCGCGGCCCCGGGCCGACGCCCCGCTCGTCCGGAGCCACCTGACCCTGTGCAGCGAACGGGATGGTGGGGGGCGGGGGGTGGGGGGGAACAGAGACATCCTCCCCGCTCAAGCCACCCCCCTCCCCAACCCCCGGCAGAGCTCCCGCAGCCTTGCCAGGCCGCTTGGGGTCCGGGAAGCGCCCCGGGCCGGGCCAGGCGCGTGCTGGTCGGGGGTGGCGTCGGCTGGTCTCCCAGCTGCAGGGCCTGTCCCGGTTTTTCCCATCAGTTTCAACAGTGACGTTCACCCCACATTGTGAGTCGTCTAGATTTCTCACTGACACCCCTGTTAGGGAGTGGCTTTTTAGAGAGATAGGGAAGTTCACTTGGGGGATGTTAGTCATGAGAGAAAATAAGGGCTCAGGTGGGATTGCAGATGTCATCCAGGGGGTAAATAGAGACAGTTGTTGCTGGTACCAAGACATGAAGTTTTTTTTCCCCCTTTCCCCAAAAGGCCATATTACGACCACATGGGGGCGCCGAGTAACAGCCCATAGCTCGGCTGGAAGGGTGGGCCTTTGATAGTGATACCCTGGGATGGGTTGGACATACCCCCAACCTTTGTCATTAATGCAGATGCAGCCCGGGCTGCTTAGGTTCAGTTGAGAAGCAGTGTGGTTTGCAAGTGAACATGCCTCGTTTAGGGAGAGATCAATAGCCATACAGGGAGATATGATTAGAAAGAGGAAGAACATCATATGATGCATTTTACTTATCTGAGGCAGGATTGATGGGGTTCTGCTTGAACAAGAGCCTGAGATCTTCAACAGGTTCACAGGAATAGCTGTCCTCTGGCTTTGGAGTCTCAGTTTCTGTCTCCCCCTCCTGTAGGCCATAGGGTTTTATTCTAGAATTGTGGACCCAGGCAGATAGACCCTTCACTTTTACAGCAGTTGAAGTCACTAGAACAACCTGATATGGCCCTGTCCATTTCTCGGACAGCTGGTTTGGACTCCCTTTTTCTTGCCAGGTCTTTACTGATATTTGATCCCCTGGCTTTACCTGGGGATTTTTCAAGTCTTCCTGTAGTTTGTTCTCCATACCGTTGGAGTTCTTGCTGAAACTTTCCAGGTCAATTATATGTTTTAAGAGTGTATTGGCATCCTCGTCAAGAAACAAATCAGAAGTTAAGAATGGACGTCCATACATCATTTCATAAGGACTTAACAATAGTGGCCGTTTGGGGGATGTCCGTATCCTCATGAGGGCTATGGGCAGCATATGTGTCCACTTATTATGTGTTTCTGACATAGCTTAGCCAGAGCCCTTTTAAGAGTCTGGTTGGCTCTCTCTACCTTTCCTGAAGCTTGAGGCCTCCAGGTTGAGCAGAGCTGGTATTTTATGCCTAAGCCTGTGGCTAGGTTCTGGGGTATCATGGCTGTAAGTTAGGGCCCGTTGTCACTCTGAAGTGACCGAGGCAGCCCAAACCTAGGCACTATCTCCTTCAGCAGAGCTTTACAGACTTCTGTAGCTCTCTCTGTCTCAGTAGGAAACGCTTCGATCCATCCTGTGAATGTGTCAATAAAGACTAGCAAGTAAGAAAACCCTTGGGTCTTGGGCATGTCTGTAAATTCTACTTGCCAGTTCACTCCTGGGTATGATCCTCGATGAAGGACAGGTGTAATTAGAGGAGGTCTGGTTTTTGGGTTATTTTTTAGACAGGTGTCACAATTTTGTGTGACCTGTTTAACAACCTTAGCTAACTGGGGATGGGAGAGAATAGGCTTAAGCAAGATTTCTAGATTATCTTTTCCAAAATGGGCGCTCTTATGTAAGGAGTTAGTAATGTTTTAAACCTGAGAATCAGGGAGTATTATTTGGGCCTGATCAGGCTGAAACCACCCATGTGACCCAATCTCCCAGCCCCGCTCAGCATATCGGGAATGTCCCCCTGGGGTAAAATCTGGAGTCAGGGTTTCCTTGGGGAAAAGGGGGCAGATAGCAGTGGCAGAGGTAGCTTCCCCGGCAGCTCGTCCTGCCTCTTGATCAGCTTTCCTATTTCCCTGAGCCTCTTTTTCTTGCCCCTTTTGGTGACTCTTGCAGTGGATGACAGCTAATTTTGCAGGAAGTTTGACTGCCTCCAGGAGCCTGAGAATGAGCTCTTTGTGTTTAATAGCAGAGCTTCGGGCACTGAGCATCCCTCTTTCTTTCCAAATTGCTCCACGGGCATGCAGAATGAGGAAAGCATACTTAGAGTCCATACACACATTAATCCTCTTTCCTTCTCCTAACTCCAAAGCACTTGTCAGGGCAAAAAGTTCAGGTTTCTGGGCTGAGGTGTCTGGGGGAAGAGACCCACTTTCCTTAGTTGCTTCCAGGCTCACTACAGCATATCCTGCTTTCCTCTCTCCCTTTTCTTCAAAACTGCTGCCATCTGTGTGCCAGTTTTCCTCTGGGTCAGATAAAGGTGTCTCTGATAGGTCTCGGCGAGAAGAGTATAACTCGTCTGTGATTTGTATGCATTGGTGATCCAGAGGGGAGGTAGGGGGATCTGGCAGTAAGGTTGCTGGATTTAAAGTCTGGCAGACCCTCAACTTTATTTCTGGAGTGTCAAGGAGGAGGGCTTGGTATTGGGTCATCCTTCCCCCTGTCATCCACCTGTCCCCTTTCATTTCCAAGATTGCTTGCACCCGGTGAGGCGTATACACTGTGGTGGGCTGACCCAGGGTCAGCTGAGATGCCTCCTTAACCATAAGAGCGATGACTGCTACTGCCCGGAGGCAAGTGGGCCACCCTCTGGCCACCTCATCTAGTTATTTTGAGAGATAAGCCACAGGTTGTCATACGGGCCCCATCATCTGCTCTAACACCCCAAGAGCAGTTCCTGTCCTTCCAGAAACATAGAGTCTAAAAGGCTTCTCCAGGTTGGGGAGGCCTAAAGCTGGGGCTGTAGTGATGGACTCTTTTAGGGCATTAAAGGCCACCTTGCAGGTCTCATGCCAGTCGAGTGGCTCTTCCTCTTTCCCCCTTAAATTTTCATATAGGGGTCTGGCCAGATTGCCATAATTAGGAATCCAGATCCTGCAAAACCCGGTCCTTCCTAAAAATCCCCTAAGCTGTTGTTTTGTTTGGGGGTACGGGGTATTTAAGATGAGGGATCTCCACTCGGGGTCAGGCATTCTTTTCTCTCCGTAATTATAAATCCAAGGTATTTTACTTGGGTTAATCTAATCTGAGCCTACTTGGAGGATACTCGATAACCCTTTTCATACAGGAAAGTTAGCGTTTTAAATAGTGTCCATTTGAGAGCTGGTAAAATCTGGCCTAGCTATGAGCAAGTCATCCACATACTGTATTAGACTACTGTTTGTTAAAGTTAATTCCCTTAGTTCTCTCCCCGAGGAAGTCCCGAAGATATGAGGGCTGTCCCTAAACCCTTGGGGTAGTCGAGTCCAGTCGAGAGTTGTATGGTCTCTCTTGTTTCCAAGTCCCGACACTCAAAAGCAAAGAGTTTTTGGGATTCAGGATGGAGAGGAATGCAAAAGAAAGCATATTGAAGGTCCAAGACTGAGAAGTACTTGGCATTTCCTGGGACTTGGGATAGGAGGGTATATGGGTTTGGGACTATGGGGTGGATGGGAACCACAGCTTCATTAACAGCTCTTAGATCCTGGACGAATCGGTAAGATCCATCTGGTTTTTGAACGGGCAAGATTGGGGTGTTGCAGGGGGACTCACAGCTGATTCGAGTTCCAGTATCTCGGTATTTGTTAACTAATGGTTTAAGACCCTCAAGAGCTACTGGTTTTAAGGGATATTGTCTTTTCCAAGGCTAGGGAGCATTTGGTCTCAGAGAAATCTTTACTGGTGGAACATTTATGGCTAAACCAGGGCTGGAGACATCCCACACCTGGGGATTGACCTCATCTAGACAAGGGACAGACTCCTCCTTTTCTACCTCTGACTGTAAATATTCAGACATAGGCAAAGAAAATTATCGACTTCTACCTTTGTGTCCCCAAGTCACTCTGGTTTGGAGGAGAAAGTATTATCCTCACCATGGAAAATTTGGAAGCTGTTAACATGAAAAATTTAAAGAGTCACGCAGAGGCTAGTCACTCTAAGCTAACCCCTAAGACATTTATTGACTGATTTCTAGCTTCCCTTCTTTAAACTTTTTTATCTACAGTAATCCTGTGTTTTCCTTTTAGTTAAGGATTCATTTTTAGACTATCCTGACTCTTCCACTACGTTCCAGTTTTGGGTCTGATTCACTTACAGATGTGCCAAGTGCTTCCTGAATACTATAGAACACATTTTATGTTTAAAATACTTCCATGCTTATGTAGTGAGTCAATGATTTTAAGTTTATTTGTTACACATTTCAATGTAAATGTCAATGTGTGAACTAACATAATCACGACTTGGAAAAGTTGGCTTTTTTTTGCTGTGTGTTTGATCTGCTCACCCACCCAAAGGTCATGGAGAGGTCTATTGTTTTTCTAAAATGGTTATAGTGTTGTTTATTTTCTGGTAATTGAATTAGGGTTGAGTTGCAAAGCTTGTGTTTCTTTTCATTTCATTCCATCTGTTCGGGTTTCTTTCTCTCTCCTGAGTCAGACAGTAATTTCCCATTGGTTGTCCAGTTACCAAGGTTGGTGTCCATGCATCCGTGCTGGTCTCTCCATACATGTCCGGGTGTCCTGTGAAACACTAAGCTTAATTTATTTGGAAATGACCTAGCTGTTCAATACACTGTCATCACTCAGTTGAGCAGAGGGAGAGAAATTCAAGTGACAAAACTCCAGAGAAGCTAGTGTCAGAGCGTCCAGGCGTGGCATGCGTGCAGGGGGTTGGGGGGAGGGGGGCGGGGAGCGGAGCGCGGAGATCTCAGGTGTCCTCCCACCCTGGGCCTCTCCAGGCTCGCCGCTGCTCAGTGGCCTCCCCCCGCCCCCATCGCTTTGGCTGCTCAGGGCCGGGTGGTCTCTGCAGCTGCCCGGCATCCTGCCCGAGGCCACCCCTGCCCACACGCTGTCTTCCAGTCTCTCTCTGAACGCTCGACTCTTTCTGCCTCTGTCTCACCTGGCTTGGGTGCGTGCGAGTGCCTGTCCGTGTGCCTGGCTGTCGCTCGTCCGCTCTCTCAGGAAGGTCCTGTGCTGGGCCCGTGGCGTGGGGGCAGGGCGGGCCTGGTTTGGGGACAGGGAGGGGCTGAGGCACTCCAGGGGGTTTGCACAGCCGGCAGGATGGGCGCCTGGGGCCCCGGCTGGGCTGCCCCTAAGCCTGCAGGAGGCTCCGGGGACCGCGGCCCCGGGCCGACGCCCCGATCTTCCGGAGCCACGTGACCCTGAGCTGCGAACGGGATGGTGGGCGGCGGGGGGTGGGGGGCTACCGAGACCTCCTCCCCGCTCAAGCCACCCCCCTCCCAAACCCCCGCCAGAGATCCCACAGTATCGCCAGGCCCCTCGGGTTCCGGGAAGCGCCCCGGGCCGGGCCAGGCGCGTGCTGGCCGGGTGTGGCGTCGGCTGGTCTCCCAGCTGCAGGGCCTGTCCCGGTTTTTCCCATCAGTTTCAACAGTGACGGTCACCCCACATTGTGAGTCGTCTAGATTTCTCACTGACACCCCTGTTAGGGAGTGGCTTTTTAGAGAGATAGGGAAGGTCACTTGGGGGATGTTAGTCATGAGAGAAAATAAGGGCTCAGGTGGGATTGCAGATGTCATCCAGGGGGTAAATAGAGACAGTTGTTGCTGGTACCAAGACATGAAGTTTTTTTTTCCCCCTTTCCCCAAAAGGCCATATTACGACCACATGGGGGCGCTGAGTAACAGCCCATAGCTCGGCTGGAAGGGTGGGCCTTTGATAGTGATACCCTGGGATGGGTTGGACATACCCCCAACCTTTGTCATTAATGCAGATGCAGCCCGGGCTGCTTAGGTTCAGTTGAGAAGCAGTGTGGTTTGCAAGTGAACATGCCTCGTTTAGGGAGAGATCAATAGCCATACAGGGAGATATGATTAGAAAGAGGAAGAACATCATATGATGCATTTTACTTATCTGAGGCAGGATTGATGGGGTTCTGCTTGAACAAGAGCCTGAGATCTTCAACAGGTTCACAGGAATAGCTGTCCTCTGGCTTTGGAGTCTCAGTTTCTGTCTCCACCTCCTGTAGGCTATAGGGTTTTATTCTAGAATTGTGGACCCAGGCAGATAGACCCTTCACTTTTACAGCAGTTGAAGTCACTAGAACAACCTGATATGGCCCTGTCCATTTCTCGGACAGCTGGTTTGGACTCCCTTTTTCTTGCCAGGTCTTTACTGATACTTGATCCCCTGGCTTTACCTGGGGATTTTTCAAGTCTTCCTGTGGTTTGTTCTCCATACCGTTGGAGTTCTTGCTGAAACCTTCCCAGGTCAATTATATGTTTTAAGAGTGTATTGGCATCCTCGTCAGGAAACAAATCAGAAGTTAAGAATGGTCGTCCATACATCATTTCATAAGGACTTAACAATAGTGGCCGTTTGGGGGATGTCCGTATCCTCATGAGGGCTATGGGCAGCATATGTGTCCACTTAGTATGTGTTTCTGACATAGCTTAGCCAGAGCCCTTTTAAGAGTCTGGTTGGCTCTCTCTACCTTTCCTGAAGCTTGAGGCCTCCAGGATGAGCGGAGCTGGAATTTAATGCCTAAGCATGTGGCTAGGTTCTGGGGTATCGTGGCTGTAAGTGAGGGCCCGTTGTCACTCTGAAGTGACCGAGGCAGCCCAAACCTAGGCACTATCTCCTTCAGCAGAGCTTTACAGACTTCTGTAGCTCTCTCAGTCTCATTAGGGAACCCTTCGATCCATCCTGTGAATGTGTCTATAAAGACTAGCAAGTAAGAAAACACTTGGGTCTTGGGCATGGCTGTAAATTCTACTTGCCAGTCCGCTCCTGGGTATGATCCCCGATGTTGGACAGGTGTAATTAGAGGAGGTCTGATTTTTGGGTTATTTTTTAGACAGGTGTCACAATTTTGTGTGACCTGTTTAACAACCTTAGCTAACTGGGGATGGGAGAGAATAGGCTTAAGCAAGATTTCTAGATTATCTTTTCCAAAATGGGCGCTCTTATGTAAGGAGTTAGTAATGTTTTAAACCTGAGAATCAGGGAGTATTATTTGGGCCTGATCAGGCTGAAACCACCCATGTGACCCAATCTCCCAGCCCCGCTCAGCATATCGGGAATGTCCCCCTGGGGTAAAATCTGGAGTCAGGGTTTCCTTGGGGAAAAGGGGGCAGATAGCAGTGGCAGAGGTAGCTTCCCCGGCAGCTCGTCCTGCCTCTTGATCAGCTTTCCTATTTCCCTGAGCCTCTTTTTCTTGCCCCTTTTGGTGACTCTTGCAGTGGATGACAGCTAATTTTGCAGGAAGTTTGACTGCCTCCAGGAGCCTGAGAATGAGCTCTTTGTGTTTAATAGCAGAGCGTCGGGCACTGAGCATCCCTCTTTCTTTCCAAATTGCTGCACGGGCATGCAGAATGAGGAAAGCATACTTAGAGTCCATACACACATTAATCCTCTTTCCTTCTCCTAACTCCAAAGCACTTGTCAGGGCAAAAAGTTCAGCTTTCTGGGCTGAGGTGTCTGGGGGAAGAGACCCACTTTCCTTAGTTTCTTCTAGGCTCGCTACAGTATATTCTTCTTTCCTCTCTCCCTTTTCTACAAAACTGCTGCCATTGTGTGCCAGTTTTCCTCTGGGTCAGATAAAGGTGTCTCTGATAGGTCCCGGCGAGAAGAGTATAACTCGTCTGTGATTTCTATGCATTGGTGATCCAGAGGGGAGGTAGGGGGATCTGGCAGTAAGGTTGCTGGATTTAAAGTCTGGCAGACCCTCAACTTTATTTCTGGAGTGTCAAGGAGGAGGGCTTGGTATTGGGTGATGCTTCCCCCTGTCATCCACCTGTCCCCTTTCGTTTCCAAGACTGCTTGTACCCGGTGTGGCGTATACACTGTGGTGGGCTGACCCAGGGTCAGCTGAGATGCCTCCTTAACCATAAGAGCGGTGGCTGCTACTGCCCGGAGGCAAGTGGGCCACCCTCTGGCCACCTCATCTAGTTATTTTGAGAGATAAGCCACAGGTTGTAATACGGGCCCCATCATCTGCTCTAACACCCCAAGAGCAGTTCCTGTCCTTCCAGAAACATAGAGTTTAAAAGGCTTCTCCAGGTTGGGGAGGCCTAAAACTGGGGTTGTAGTGATGGACTCTTTTAGGGCATTAAAGGCCACCTTGCAGGTCTCATGCCAGTCGAGTGGCTCTTCCACTTTCCCCCTTAAATTTTCATATAGGGGTCTGGCCAGATTGCCATAATTAGGAATCCAGATCCTGCAAAACCCGGTCCTTCCTAAAAATCCCCTAAGCTGTTGTTTTGTTGGGGGTACGGGGTATTTAAGATGAGGGATCTCCCCTCGGGGTCAGGCATTCTTTTTCTCTCCGTAATTATAAATCCAAGGTATTTTACTTGGGTTAAGCTAATCTGAGCCTACTTGGGGGATACTCCATAACCCTTTTCATACAGGAAAGTTAGCGTTTTAAATAGTGTCCATTTGAGAGCTGGTAAAATCTGGCCTAGCTATGAGCAAGTCATCCACATACTGTATTAGACTACTGTTTGTTAAAGTTAATTCCCTTAGTTCTCTCCCCGAGGAAGTCCCGAAGATATGAGGGCTGTCCCTAAACCCTTGGGGTAGTCGAGTCCAGTCGAGAGTTGTATGGTCTCTCTTGTTTCCAGTCCTGCCACTCAAAAGCAAAGAGTTTTTGGGGCTCAGGATGGAGAGGAATGCAAAAGAAAGAACCTTGAAGGTCCAAGACTGAGAAGTACTTGGCATTTCCTGGGACTTGGGATAGGAGGGTATATGGGTTTGGGACTATGGGGTGGATGGGAACCACAGCTTCATTAACAGCTCTTAGATCCTGGACGAATCGGTAAGATCTATCTGGTTTTTGAACGGGCAAGATTGGGGTGTTGCAGGGGGACTCACAGCTGATTCGAGTTCCAGTATCTCTGTATTTGTTAACTAATCGTCTAAGACCCTCAAGAGCTACTGGTTTTAAGGGATATTGTCTTTTCCAGGGCTAGGGAGCATTTGGTCTCAGAGAAATCTTTACTGGTGGAACACTTATGGCTAAACCAGGGCTGGAGACATCCCACACCTGGGGATTGACCTCATCTAGACAAGGGACAGACTCCTCCTTTTCTACCTCTGACTGTAAATATTCAGACAGAGGCAAAGAAAATTATCGACTTCTACCTTTGTGTCCCCAAGTCACTCTGGTTTGGAGGCGAAAGGATTATTCCCACCATGGAAAATTTGGAAGCTGCAAACATGAAAAATTTAAAGAGTCACGCAGAGGCTAGTCACTCTAAGCTAACCCCTAAGACATTTATTGACTGATTTCTAGCTGCTCTTCTTTAACCTTTTTTATCTGCAGTAATCCTGTGTGTTCCTTTTAGTTAGGGATTCATTTTTAGACTATCCTGACTCTTCCACTACGTTCCAGTTTTGGGTCTGATACACTTACAGATGTGCCAAGTGCTTCCTGAATACTATAGAACATATTTTATATTTAAAATACTTCCATGCTTATGTAGTGAGTCAATGATTTTAAGTTTATTTGTTACACATTCCAATGTAAAAGTCAATGTGTGAACTAACATATTCACGACTTGGAAAAGTTGACTTTTTTTTTGGTGTGTGTTTGAACTCCTCACCCGACCAAAGGTCATGGAGAGTTCTATTGATTTTCTAAAATGGTTATAGTGTTGTTTATTTTCAGGTAATTGAATTAGGGTGTGAGTTGCAAAGCTTGTGTTTCTGTTCATTTCATTCCATCTGTTCGGGTTTCTTTCTCTCTCCTGTGTCAGACAGTAATTTCCCATTGGTTGTCCAGTTACCAAGGTTGGTGTCCATGCATCCGTGCTGGTCTCTCCATACATGCCCGGGTGTCCTGTGATACACTAAGCTTAATTTATTTGGAAATGACCTAGCTGTTCAATACACTGTCATCACTCAGTTGAGCAGAGGGAGAGAAATTCAAGTGACAAAACTCCAGAGAAGCTAGTGTCAGAGTGCCCCGGCGTGGCATGCGTGCAAGGGGTTGGGGGGAGGGGGTCGGGGAGCTGAGCGCGGAGATCTCAGGTGTCCTCCCACCCTGGGCCTCTCCAGGCCCGCCGCTGCTGAGTGGCCTCCCCCCGCCCCCATCGCTTTGGCTGCTCAGGGCCGGGTTGTCTCTGCAGCTGCCTGGCATCCTGCCCGAGGCCCCCCCTGCCCACACGCTGTCTTCCAGTCTCTCTCTGAACCCTCGACTCTTTCTGCCTCTGTCTCACCTGGCGTGGGTCCGTGCGAGTGCCTGTCCGTGTGCCTGGCTGTCGCTCGTCCGCTCTCTCAGGAAGGTCCTGTGTTGGGCCCATGGCTTGGGGACAGGGCGGGCCTAGGTTTTGGGACTGGGCGGGGCTGAGGCACTCCAGGGGGTTTGCACAGCCGGCAGGATGGGAGCCTGGGGCCCCGGCTGAGCTGCCCCTAAGCTCCAGGAGGCTCCAGGGACTGCCGACCCGGGCCGAAGCCTCCCTCGTCTGGAGCCACCTGACCCTGAGCAGCGAACGGGATGGTGGTTGACAGGGGGTGAGGGTTCACCGAGATGTCCTCGCTGCTCTACCCACCCCCACTCCCCACACCCCAGGTTCCGCAGGCACGCCAGGCCCCGGCTGGCCGGGCCATACTGGTGCTGGCTTGGGCTCGCGGTGTGCGGAGCGGGGGTGGCCTCCGCTGGCTGCCGCGCTGCAGGCTCTGGCTGGCCGGAGTCCAGTCGCGGGTCGTGCGGCTCAAGTGCAGCACGAGCCCGCTCGAGAACTGCAGCCCCAGGCCCGACCGGCAGGTCAGACTGCAAGGGAGGCGCAACGCGGGGCTCCTGCAGCGTCTGGCAGCCGCCTCGGTCTAAGGCCATACCACCCTGAACGTGCCCTCTCTCCTATGATCTGGGAAACTGAGCAGGGTCGGGCCTGGTCAGTACTTGGATGGGAGACCGCATAGTAGTTAGGCGATTTTTTTTGATTTTTCTGAATGCCTACTTCAGAAAGTTAGAATCGGATGACTTCACACAGTAAAACGAATCATATTTTCATACATAATCTTAAGAATCCAGCAGCTGGTCATTCTTTTTCCTGTCCTAACACAGCTAACTTGAAATCAGTTGTAGTAAGTTCTACTGACTTCAGACCCTCATCCCTAAGGGAAGATATATAGGAAAACCCATAATATATCTAAATAAACATGAAAGATACAATGATGAGAAAGAAAAAAATTTCTCAGTGACATCTTAGTTGGTATCGGAAACACGATGATTATGAAAGCACAGCCCATAATCAAGTCCAGGCCATGGAAGCCTGTGACTGTCACTGAGTGTTGACTTCCCTTTCAGCTGAGGTCGTAAAAAGTGCTTTGTAAAATTCTGAGGTTTGAAGCACTTGTAACCTCCCGAAGAGACTGCAATCAGAAGGGTTTCTAGAATATCCTGACGCTGTGGTGAGCTCAAGCAATACATACTCCAGAGGACGGAAGACAGACATGTTGGGAAGTGGGGATGACTTCTACTGCACTTAGGGAGGAAGGGCATGTACAAGTGGAGAAGCAACACCTCAGTGATGGAATCTTTAAAAACTCCACACATGGAGAAGGAAATGGCAACCCACTCCAGTATTCTTGCCTGGAAAACTCCATGGGCAGAGGAGTCTGGCGGGCTGAAGTCCACGGGTTTCCATGACTGACCGTGTGTGCACGAGGGTGGAGGGAGACGGGCTGGTAGCAAGAAACTGGTAGAAGTAAAAACTAAGAAAAAAATATAAAATAAAGACTCGATAAATATGACAACGACTGGTAGGAATAAACCTTCAGAAGTGCCTTCTCAGACCTCCCGTCAGAAGCACAAGCGTAATAAAGACACTGAGTTTTCACGGTCTCACACAAAATTAGACTGGTTTATGACAATGGGCAGAGAGGCTCCTCTAAGACATCGGGGCTGGGCTTTACTGGAGGATGCACATCGATTGAGTGCATGGCTGTGTGTTATGGAAATATGTCTTACTTGCAGGGCGAAGGCATCTTCTTGAAGAACACAGCAAATATCACCACAAATTCACGGAACTTGGCTACAATGACAATAGCTGATTTCCTGATGGCTACTGCTTGGCAGAGCTGGGATTGCCTCTGCCATTAAGTACCTCCGTGGCCAGCTGTGATAATAGCCATTACTTTCTCACTTAGAATCTTGCCATGTGCACTAGCGCAAGAACAGTGAAAGCTCCCCAGAGAAGCAAGTCAGGCAGACATGCTTCTGTTTTTTCACAGAAGCTGCTTATGACCGGCCCTGCTCACAGACAGATTGCTAATTCCAAATCGATAGACAGTTATGCAGATATTCTTTAGCAACTGAGCCACCAGGGAAGCCCTACTAGCTCAGTTGCTAAAGAATCTGCCTGCAACGCAGGAGACCCCGCTTTGAGTCCTGGGTCGGGTAGATCCCCTGGAGAAGGGATAGGCTACCCACTCCATTATTCTGGCCTAGAGAATTCCATGGACTGTGTAGTCCTTGGGGCCGCAAAGAGTCAGGCACGACCTGAGCCACTTTAACCTGCACATGCGGAAATCACTTAAAAAAAAATAAATGTGGTAACAGATCTAGAACCTCTGTCAAGCTCATGAGCGAGTAGTGTAAATGTACAGAATCAGCTTTGTCCTGCATAGTTACTACCGTCCTGTATTTGCTTTGAGAGGAGTTGAGCTACTCTTGGTACAGAGGAATGATTCTTTACCAACTGAGCCACAAGGGAAGCCCACTAATCCTGGAGTGGGTAGACTATCCCTTCTCCAGCGGATCTTCCTGACCCAGGAATTGAACCAGGGTCTCCTGCCTGAGTAACACATATTGCGTAAAAATCGGTGAGGGAGCAGAATTAGGGACATTGATTGGTAAAATCAGTTTTCCTTGTCTAGATGGCTAGCGGAGGCGAAAGAAATGTTGGTGTGGATTTAAAAAATTCTTCTGATACTATACAAAAAATTTACTAGTTCTCTGCAGAAGTCTTTAATGAAGCACAGATATTGTCATTAGATTGCTTTGGTCATATCCGTCTTATCCACATTTATTTTTTAAAATCACATAGAGTGGCTTCAATCACTTGAAGAAACGACAAAAGGTTTCTTTGGTCTCCATTCTATACTGGATTGAGAGAAGGCAGTTGATCAGCATGATGCAGGAGCTCAAGATGTTTTTGGGAAAAACTTGACTAGTCTGTTTAATGATATGGAAGAATGAATTAAGGATGGCAGCACGAAACAGAAGGCCATGCTAGAAGTACACAAGACCTTGTTTGGTAAGTCCAAACATGACTTTTTCTTTCAATTGAAGGATAGTTGCTTTACAGAATTTTGTTGCCAAACATCAACGTGAATGAGCCACAGGTTTACATAGGTCTCCTCCCTCCTGAACCTCTCTCCCATCTCCTCCTCTCCGTTCCACCCCTCTAGCTTGTTGCAGAGCCCCTGTTTGAGTCCCCTGAGTCATACAGCAAATTGCATTGGCATCTCTTTTAACGTATGGTACTATGTTTCCATGTCCTCTGCATTCATCTCACCCTCTCCTTCCTCCCCCCTGCCCGTGTCCATAAGTCTGTTCTCTACATCTGTGACTCCTTGGCTGCCCTGCAAATAATTTCATCAGTACCACCTTTAGTTCAAGCATTTCTTCCCCCCCCCCCAAGCATTTCTTATTTCTTATTCCACTCTTACTGTCTTTAGAGTGAGACTGATCTCGAAACTGATATGAAAGTATTATTCTCAGCATGGAAAATTTGGAAGATGCAAACATGAAAAATTTAAAAAGTAACGCAGAGGCTAGTCACTCTAGGCTAACCCCTGAAACATTTATTGACTGATTTCTAGTTTCTCTTCTTTAACCTTTTTGATCTACGTAATCCTGTGTATTCCTTTTAGTTAGGGATTCATTTTTAGACTATCCTGACTCTTCCATTAAGTTCCAGTTTGGGGTCTGATACACTTACAGATGTGCCAAGTGCTTCCTGAATACTATAGAAAATATTTTATGTTTAAAATACTTCCATGGGTATGTAGTGTGTCAATGATTTTAAGTTTATTTGTTACACATTTCAATGTAAAATCAATGTGTGAACTAACATATTCTCGATTTGGAAAAGGTGGCTTTTTTTGTTATGTGTAAGAATTCCTCACCGGACCAAAGGTCATGGAGAGGTCTATTGTTTTTCTAAAATGGTTATAGTGTTGTTGATATTTTCGGTAATTGAATTGGGGTGTGAGTTGCAAAGTTTGTGTTTCTGTTCAATTTTTCCATCTCTTCGGGTTTCTTTCTCTCTCCTGAGTCAGACAGTAATTTCCCATTGGTTGTCCAGTTACCAAGGTTGGTGTCCGTGCATCCGTGCTGGTCTCTGCATTCATGTCCGAGTGTCCTGTGAAACACTAAGCTTAATTTATTTGGAAATGACCTAGCTATGCAATATACTGTCATCACTCAGTTGAGCAAAAGGATAGAAATTCAGGTGATCAAACTCCGGAGAAGGTTTCGTCGGAGAGGGGCGTGCGTTCAGGGGGTTGGGTTGGGAGGGGCGCGGACCGCGGATATCTCAGATGCCCTCCCAACCTGGGCCTCTGCAGGCCTGCCTCTGCTCGGCAGCCTCCCCCCGCCCCCATCGCGTTTGCTGCTCAGGGCCGGGTGGTCTCTGCAGCTGCCCGGCATCCTGCCCGAGGCCCCCCCTGCCCAAACGCTGTCTTCCAGTCTTTCTCTGAACCCTCGACTCTTTCTGCCTCTGTCTCACCTTGCGTGGGTGCGTGCGAGTGCCTGTCCGTGTGCATGGTTGTCGCTCGTCCGCTCTCTCAGGAAGGTCCTCTGCTGGGCCCGTGGCGTTGGACAGGGCGGGCCTCGGTTTGGGGACAGGGCGGGGCTGAGGCACTCCAGGGGGTTTGCACAGCCGGCAGGATGGGCGCCTGGGGCCCCGGCTGGCCTGCCCCTAAGCCCGCAGGAGGCTCCGGGGACCGAGGCCCCGGGCCGACGCCCCACTCGTCTGGAGCCACGTGACCCTGAGCAGCGAAGGGGATGGTGGGGGGCGGGGGTTGGGGGGGCACCGAGACGTCCTTCCCGCTCAAGCCACCCCCCTCCCCAACCCCCGCCAGAGCTCCCGCAGCCTCGCCAGGCCGCTCGGTGTCCGGGAAGCGCCCCGGGCCGGGCCAGGCGCGTGCTGGCCGGGGGTGGCGTCGGCTGGTCACCCAGCTGCAGGGCCTGTCCCGGTTTTTCCCATAAGTTTTTCAACAGTGACGTTCACCCCACATTGTGAGTCGTCTAGATTTCTCACTGACACCCCTGTTAGGGAGTGGCTTTTTAGAGAGATAGGGAAGGTCACTTGGGGGATGTTAGTCATGAGAGAAAATAAGGGCTCAGGTGGGATTGTAGATGTCATCCAGGGGGTAAATAGAGACAGTTGTTGCTGGTACCAAGACATGAATTTTTTTTTCCCCCTTTCCCCAAAAGGCCATATTACGACCACATGGGGGCGCTGAGTAACAGCCCATAGCTCGGCTGGAAGGGTGGGCCTTTGATAGTGATACCCTGGGATGGGTTGGACATACCCCCAACCTTTGTCATTAATGCAGATGCAGCCCGGGCTGCTTAGGTTCAGTTGAGAAGCAGTGTGGTTTGCAAGTGAATATGCCTCGTTTACGGAGAGATTAATAGCCATACAGGGAGATATGATTAGAAAGAGGAAGAACATCATATGATGCATTTCACATATCTGAGGCAGGATTGATGGGGTTCTGCTTGAACAAGAGCCTGAGATCTTCAACAGGTTCACAGGAATAGCTGTCCTCTGGATTTGGAGTCTCAGTCTCTGTCTCCCCCTCCTGTAGGCCATAGGGTTTTATTCTAGAATTGTGGACCCAGGCAGATAGACCCTTCATTTTACAGCAGTTGAAGTCACTAGAACAACCTGATATGGCCCTGTCCATTTCTCGGACAGCTGGTTTGGACTCCTTTTTTCTTGCCAGGTCTTTACTGATACTTGATCCCCTGGCTTTACCTGGGGATTTTTCAAGTCTTCCTGTGGTTTGTTCTCCATACCGTTGGAGTTCTTGCTGAAACCTTCTCAGGTCAGTTATATGTTTTTAGAGTGTATTGGCATCCTCGTCAAGAAACAAATCAGAAGTTAAGAATGGTCGTCCATACATCATTTCATAAGGACTGAACAATAGTGGCCGTTTGGGGGATGTCCGTAGCCTCATGAGGGCTATGGGCAGCATATGTGTCCACTTATTATGTGTTTCTGACATAGCTTAGCCAGAGCCCTTTTAAGAGTCTGGTTGGCTCTCTCTACCTTTCCTGAAGCTTGAGGCCTCCAGGATGAGCAGAGCTGGTATTTTATGCCTAAGCATGTGGCTAGGTTCTGGGGTATCGTGGCTGTAAGTGAGGGCCCGTTGTCACTCTGAAGTGACCGAGGCAGCCCAAACCTAGCCACTATCTCCTTCAGCAGAGCTTTACAGACTTCTGTAGCTCTCTCTGTCTCAGTAGGGAACGCTTCAATCCATCCTGTGAATGTGTCAATAAAGACTAGCAAGTAAGAAAACCTTTGGGTCTTGGGCATGTCTGTAAATTCTACTTGCCAGTCCACTCCTGGGTATGATCCCCGATGATGGACAGGTGTAATTAGAGGAGGTCTGGTTTTTGGGTTATTTTTTGACAGGTGTCACAATTTTGTGTGACATGTTTAACAACCTTAGCTAACTGGGGATGGGAGAGAATAGGCTTAAGCAAGATTTCTAGATTATCTTTTCCAAAATGGGCGCTCTTATGTAAGGAGTTAGTAATGTTTTAAACCTGAGAATCAGGGAGTATTATTTGGGCCTGATCAGGTTGAAACCACCCATGTGACCCAGTCTCCCAGCCCCGCTCAGCATATCGGGAATGTCCCCCTGGGGTAAAATCTGGAGTCAGGGTTTCCTTGGGGAAAAGGGGGCAGATAGCAGTGGCAGAGGTAGCTTCCCCGGCAGCTCGTCCTGCCTCTTGATCAGCTTTCCTATTTCCCTGAGCCTCTTTTTCTTGCCCCTTTTGGTGACTCTTGCAGTGGATGACAGCTAATTTTGCAGGAAGTTTGACTGCCTCCAGGAGCCTGAGAATGAGCTCTTTGTGTTTAATAGCAGAGCTTCGGACACTGAGCATCCATCTTTCTTTCCAAATTGCTGCACGGGCATGCAGAATGAGGAAAGCATACTTAGAGTCGATACACACATTAATCCTCTTTCCTTCTCCTAACTCCAAAGCTCTTGTCAGGGCAAAGAATTCAGCTTTCTGGGCTGAGGTGTCTGCGGGAAGAGACCCACTTTCTGTAATTTCTTCCAAGCTCACTACAGCATATCCTGCTTTCCTCTCTCCCTTTTCTACAAAACTGCTGCCATCTGTGTGCCAGTTTTCCTCTGGGTCAGATAAAGGTGTCTCTGATAGGTCCCGGCGAGAAGAGTATAACTCGTCTGTGATTTGTATGCATTGGTGATCCAGAGGGGAGGTAGGGGGATCTGGCAGTAAGGTTGCTGGATTTAAAGTCTGGCAGACCCTCAACTTTATTTCTGGAGTGTCAAGCAGGAGGGCTTGGTATTGGGTGATCCTTCCCCCTGTCATCAACCTGTCCCCTTTCTTTTCCAAGAGTGCTTGCACCCGGTGAGGCGTATACACTGTGGTGGGCTGACCCAGGGTCAGCTTAGATGCCTCCTTAACCATAAGAGCGATGACTGCTACTGCCCGGAGGCAAGTGGGCCACCCTCTGGCCACCTCATCTAGTTATTTTGAGAGATAAGCCACAGGTTGTAATACGGGCCCCATCATCTGCTCTAACACCCCAAGAGCAGTTCCTGTCCTTCCAGAAACATAGAGTCTAAAAGGCTTCTCCAGGTTGGGGAGGCCTAAAGCTGGGGCTGTAGTGATGGACTCTTTTAGGGCATTAAAGTCCACCTTGCAGGTCTCATGCCAGTCGAGTGGCTCTTCCTCTTTCCCCCTTAAATTTTCATATAGGGGTCTGGCCAGATTGCCATAATTAGGAATCCAGATCCTGCAAAACCCGGTCCTTCCTAAAAATCCCCTAAGCTGTTGTTTTGTTTGGGGGTACGGGGTATTTAAGATGAGGGATCTCGCCTCGGGGTAGGCATTCTTTTTCTCTCCGTCATTATAAATCCAAGGTATTTTACTTGGGTTAAGCTAAAATGAGCCTACTTGGGGGATACTCGATAACACTTTTCATACAGGAAAGTGAGCGTTTTAAATAGTGTCCATTTGAGAGCTGGTAAAATCTGGCCTAGCTATGAGCAAGTAGTACACATACTGTATTAGACTACTGTTTGTTAAAGTTAATTCCCTTATTTCTCTCGCCGAGGAAGTCCCGAAGATAGGAGGGCTGTCCCTAAACCCTTGGGGTAGTCGAGTCCAGTCGAGAGTTGTATGGTCTCTCTTGTTTCCAAGTCCCGCCACTCAAAAGCAAAGAGTTTTTGGGATTCAGGATGGAGAGGAATGCAAAAGAAATCACCTTGAAGGTCCAAGACTGAGAAGTACTTGGCATTTCCTGGGACTTGGGATAGGAGGGTATATGGGTTTGGGACTATGGGGTGGATGGGAACCACAGCTTCATTAACAGCTCTTAGATCCTGGACGAATCGGTAAGATCCATCTGGTTTTTGAACGGGCAAGATTGGGGTGTTGCAGGGGGACTCACAGCTGCTTCGAGTTCCAGTATCTCGGTATTTGTTAACTAATGGTTTAAGACCCTCAAGAGCTACTGGTTTTAAGGGATATTGTCTTTTCCAGGGCTAGGGAGCATTTGGTCTCAGAGAAATCTTTACTGGTGGAACATTTATGGCTAAACCAGGGCTGGAGACATCCCACACCTGGGGATTGACCTCATCTAGACAAGGGACAGACTCCTCCTTTTCTACCTCTGACTGTAAATGTTCAGACATAGGCAAAGAAAATTATCGACTTCTACCTTTGTGTCCCCAAGTCACTCTGGTTTGGAGGCGAAAGTATTATTCTCAAAATGGAAAATTTGGAAGCTGCAAACATGAAAAATTTAAAGAGTCACGCAGAGGCTAGTCACTCTAAGCTAACCCCTAAGACATTTATTGACTGATTTCTAGCTTCTCTTCTTTAACCTTTTTTATCTACAGTAATCGTGTGTGTTCCTTTTAGTTAGGGATTCATTTTTAGACTATCCTGACTCTTCCACTACGTTCCAGTTTTGGGTCTGATACACTTAGAGATGTGCCAAGTGCTTCCTGAATACTATAGAACATATTTTATATTTAAAATACTTCCATGCTTATGTAGTGAGTCAATGATTTTAAGTTTATTTGTTACACATTTCAATGTAAAAGTCAATGTGTGAACTAACATATTCACGACTTGGAAAAGTTGGCTATTTTTTGCTGTGTGTTTGAACTCCTCACCCGACCAAAGGTCATGGAGTGGTCTATTGTTTTTGTATAATGGTTATAGTGTTGTTTATTTTCTGGTAATTGAATTAGGGTGTGAATTGCAAAGCCTGTGTTTCTTTTCATTTCATTCCATCTGTTCGGGTTTCTTTCTCTCTCCTGAGTCAGACAGTATTTTCCCATTGGTTGTCCAGTTACCAAGGTTGGTGTACATGCATCCGTGCTGGTCTCTCCAAACATGTCCGGGTGTCCTGTGAAACACTAAGCTTAATTTATTTGGAAATGACCTAGCTGTTCAATACACTGTCATCACTCAGTTGAGCAGAGGGAGAGAAATTCAAGTGACAAAACTCCAGAGAAGCTAGTGTCAGAGCGCCCCGGCGTGGCATGCGTGCAGGGGGTTGGGGGGAGGGGGGCGGGGCGCGGAGCGAGGAGATCTCAGGTGTCCTCCCACCCTGGGCCTCTCCAGGCCCGCCGCTGCTCAGTGGCCTCCCCCCGCCCCCATCGCTTTGGCTGCTCAGGGCCGGGTTGTCTCTGCAGCTGCCCGGCAAATTGCCCGAGACCCCCCCTGCCCACACGCTGTCTTCCAGTCTCTTTGTGAACCCTCGACTCTTTCTGCCTCTGTCTAACCTTGCGTGGGTGCGTGCGAGTGCCTGTCCGTGTGCCTGGCTGTCGCTCGTCCGCTCTCTCAGGAAGGTCCTGTGCTGGGCCCGTGGCGTGGGGGCAGGGCGGGCCTCGGTTTGGGGACAGGGCGGGGCTGAGGCACTCCAGGGGGTTTGCACAGCCGGCAGGATGGGCGCCTGGGGCCCGGGCTGGGCTGCCCCTAAGCCTGCAGGAGGCTCTGTGGACCGCGGCCCCGGGCCGACGCCCCGCTCGTCCGGAGCCACCTGACCCTGTGCAGCGAACGGGATGGTGGGGGGCGGGGTGTGGGGGGGAACCGAGACGTCCTCCCCGCTCAAGCCACCCCCCTCCCCAAACCCCGGCAGAGCTCCCGCAGCCTTGCCAGGCCGCTTGGGGTCCGGGAAGCGCCCCGGGCCGGGCCAGGCGCGTGCTGGCCGGGGGTGGCGTCGGCTGGTCTCCCAGCTGCAGGGCCTGTCCCGGTTTTTCCCATCAGTTTCAACAGTGACGGTCACCCCACATTGTGAGTCGTCTAGATTTCTCACTGACAACCCTGTTAGGGAGTGGCTTTTTAGAGAGATAGGGAAGGTCACTTGGGGGATGTTAGTCATGAGAGAAAATAAGGGCTCAGGTGGGATTGCAGATGTCATCCAGGGGGTAAATAGAGACAGTTGTTGCTGGTACCAAGACATGAAGTTTTTTTTCCCCCTTTCCCCAAAAGGCCATATTACGACCACATGGGGGCGCTGAGTAACAGCCCATAGCTCGGCTGGAAGGGTGGGCCTTTGATAGTGATACCCTGGGATGGGTTGGACATACCCCCAACCTTTGTCATTAATGCAGATGCAGCCCGGGCTGCTTAGGTTCAGTTGAGAAGCAGTGTGGTTTGCAAGTGAACATGCCTCGTTTAGGGAGAGATCAATAGCCATACAGGGAGATATGATTAGAAAGAGGAAGAACATCATATGATGCATTTTACTTATCTGAGGCAGGATTGATGGGGTTCTGCTTGATCAAGAGCCTGAGATCTTCAACAGGTTCACAGGAATAGCTGTCCTCTGGCTTTGGAGTCTCAGTTTCTGTCTCCCCCTCCTGTAGGCCATAGGGTTTTATTCTAGAATTGTGGACCCAGGCAGATAGACCCTTCACTTTTACAGCAGTTGAAGTCACTAGAACAACCTGATATGGCCCTGTCCATTTCTCGGACAGCTGGTTTGGACTCCCTTTTTCTTGCCAGGTCTTTACTGATACTTGATCCCCTGGCTTTACCTGGGGATTTTTCAAGTCTTCCTGTGGTTTGTTCTCCATACCGTTGGAGTTCTTGCTGAAACCTTCCCAGGTCAATTATATGTTTTAAGAGTGTATTGGCATCCTCGTCAAGAAACAAATCAGAAGTTAAGATTGGTCGTCCATATATCATTTCATAAGGACTTAACAATAGTGGCCATTTGGGGGATGTCCGTAGCCTCATGAGGGCTATGGGCAGCATATGTGTCCACTTATTATGTGTTCCTGACATAGCTTAGCCAGAGCCCTTTTAAGAGTCTGGTTGGCTCTCTCTACCTTTCCTGAAGCTTGAGGCCTCCAGGATGAGCGTAGCCGGTATTTTCTGCCTAAGCATGCGGCTAGGTTCTGGGGTATCGTGTCTGTAAGTGAGGGCCTGTTGTCACTCTGAAGTGACCGAGGCAGCCCAAACCTAGGCACTATCTCCTTCAGCAGAGCTTTACAGACTTCTGTAGCTCTCTCAGTCTCAGTAGGGAACGCTTCGATCCATCCTGTGAATGTGTCAATAAAGACTAGCAAGTAAGAAAACCATTGGGTCTTGGGCATGGCTGTAAATTCTAAATGCGGAGCGGCATTGCCAGTCCGCTCCTGGGTATGATCCCCGATGTTGGACAGGTGTAATTAGAGGAGGTCTGGTTTTTGGGTTATTTTTTTAGACAGGTGTCACAATTGTGTGTGACATGTTTAACAACCTTAGATAACTGGGGATGGGAGAGAATAGGCTTAAGCAAGATTTCTAGATTATCTTTTCCAAAATGGGCGCTCTTATGTAAGGAGTTAGTAATGTTTTAAACCTGAGAATCAGGGAGTATTATTTGGGCCTGATCATGCTGAAACCACCCATGTGACCAATCTCCCAACCCCGCTCAGCATATCGGGAATGTCCCCCTGGGGTAAAATCTGGAGTCAGGGTTTCCTTGGGGAAAAGGGGTCAGATAGCAGTGGCAGAGGTAGCTTCCCCGGCAGCTCGTCCTGCCTCTTGATCAGCTTTCCTATTTCCCTGAGCCTCTTTTTCTTGCCCCTTTTGGTGACTCTTGCAGTGGATGACAGCTAATTTTGCAGGAAGTTTGACTGCCTCCAGGAGCCTGAAAATGAGCTCTTTGTGTTTAATAGCAGAGCTTCGGGCACTGAGCATCCCTCTTTCTTTCCAAATTGCTGCACGGGCATGCAGAATGAGGAAAGCATACTTAGAGTCGATACACACATTAATCCTCTTTCCTTCTCCTAACTCCAAAGCTCTTGTCAGGGCAAAAAGTTCAGCTTTCTGGGCTGAGGTGTCTGGGGGAAGAGACCCACTTTCCTTAGTTTCTTCCAGGCTCACTACAGCATATCCTGCTTTCCTCTCTCCCTTTTCTACAAAACTGCTGCCATCTGTGTGCCAGTTTTCCTCTGGGTCAGATAAAGGTGTCTCTGATAGGTCCCGGCGAGAAGAGTATAACTCGTCTGTGATTTGTATGCATTGGTGATCCAGAGGGGAGGTAGGGGGATCTGGCAGTAAGGTTGCTGGATTTAAAGTCTGGCCGACCCTCAAATTTATTTCTTGAGTGTCAAGGAGGAGAGCTTGGTATTGGGTGATCCTTCCCCCTGTCATCCACCTGTCCCCTTTCGTTTCCAAGAGTGCTTGCACCCGGTGAGGCGTATACACTGTGGTGGGCTGACCCAGGGTCAGCTTAGATGCCTCCTTAACCATAAGAGTGGTGGCTGCTACTGCCCGGAGGCAAGTGGGCCACCCTCTGGCCACCTCATCTAGTTATTTTGAGAGATAAGCCACAGGTTGTCATATGGGCCCCATCATCTGCTCTAACACCCCAAGAGCAGTCCCTGTCCTTCCAGAAACATAGAGTCTAAAAGGCTTCTCCAGGTTGGGGAGGCCTAAAGCTGGGGCTGTAGTGATGGACTCTTTTAGGGCATTAAAGGCCACCTTGCAGGTCTCATGCCAGTCGAGTGGCTCTTCCTCTTTCCCTCTTAAATTTTCATATAGGGGTCTGGCCAGATTGCCATAATTAGGAACCCAGATCCTGCAAAACCCGGTCCTTCCTAAAAATCTCCTAAGCTGTTGTTTTGTTTGGGGGTACGGGGTATTTAAGATGAGGGATCTCCCCTCGGGGTCAGGCATTCTTTTTCTCTCCTTAATTATAAATCCAAGGTATTTTACTTGGGTTAAGATAATCTGAGCCTACTTGGGGGATACTCGATAACCCATTTCATACAGGAAAGTTAGCGTTTTAAATAGTGTCCATTTGAGAGCTGGTAAAATCTGGCCTAGCTATGAGCAAGTCATCCACATACTGTATTAGACTACTGTTTGTTAAAGTTAATTCCCTTAGTTCTCTCCCCACGGAAGTCCCGAAGATATGAGGGCTGTCCCTAAACCCTTGGGGTAGTCGAGTCCAGTCGAGATTTGTATGGTCTCTCTTGTTTCCAAGTCCCGCCACTCAAAAGCAAAGAGTTTTTGGGATTCAGGATGGAGAGGAATGCAAAAGAAAGCACCTTGAAGGTCCAAGACTGAGAAGTACTTGGCATTTCCTGGGACTTGGGATAGGAGGGTATATGGGTTTGGGACTATGGGGTGGATGGGAACCACAGCTTCATTAACAGCTCTTAGATCCTGGACGAATCGGTAAGATCCATCTGGTTTTTGAACGGGCAAGATTGGGGTGTTGCAGGGGGACTCATAGCTGATTCGAGTTCCAGTATCTCGGTATTTGTTAACTAATGGTTAAAGACCCTCAAGAGCTACTGGTTTTAAGGGATATTGTCTTTTCCAGGGCTAGGGAGCATTTTGTCTCAGAGAAATCTTTACTGGTGGAACATTTATGGCTAAACCAGGGCTGGAGACATCCCACACCTGGGGATTGACATCATCTAGACAAGGGACAGACTCCTCCTTTTCTACCTCTGACTGTAAATATTCAGACATAGGCAAAGAAAATTATCGACTTCTACCTTTGTGTCCCCAAGTCACTCTGGTTTGGAGGCGAAAGTATTATTCTCAAAATGGAAAATTTGGAAGCTGCAAACATGAAAAATTTAAAGAGTCACGCAGAGGCTAGTCACTCTAAGCTAACCCCTAAGACATTTATTGACTGATTCCTAGCTTCTCTTCTTTAACCTTTTTTATCTACAGTAATCCTGTCTGTTCCTTTTAGTTAGGGATTCATTTTTAGACTATCCTGACTCTTCCACTTCGTTCCACTTTTGGGTCTGATACACTTAGAGATGTGCCAAGTGCTTCCTGAATACTATAGAACATATTTTATATTTAAAATACTTCCATGCTTATGTAGTGAGTCAATGATTTAAGTTTATTTGTTACACATTTCAATGTAAAAATCAATGTGTGAACTAACATATTCACAACTTGGAAAAGTTGGCTTTTTTTGATGTGTGTTTGAACTCCTCACCAAACCAAAGGTCATGGAGAGGTTTTTTGTTTTTCTAAAATGGTTATAGTGTTGTTTATTTTCTGGTAATTGAATTAGGGTGTGAGTTGCAAAGCTTGTGTTTCTGTTCATTTCATTCCATCTGTTCGGGTTTCTTTCTCTCTCCTGAGTCAGACAGTAATTTCCCATTGGTTGTCCAGTTACCAAGGTTGGTGTCCATGCATCCGTGCTGGTCTCTCCATACATGTCCGGGTGTCCTGTGAAACACTAAGCTTAATTTATTTGGAAATGACCTAGCTGTTCAATACACTGTCATCACTCAGTTGAGCAGAGGGAGAGAAATTCAAGTGACAAAACTCCAGAGAAGCTAGTGTCAGAGCGCCCCGGCGTGGCATGCGTGTAGGGGGTTGGGGGGAGGGGGGCGGGGCGCAGAGCGCGGAGATCTCAGGAGTCCTCCCACCCTGGGCCTCTCCAGGCCCGCCGCTGCTCAGTGGCCTCCCCCCGGCCCCATCGCTTTGGCTGCTCAGGGCCGGGTGGTCTCTGCAGCTGCCCGGCATCCTGCCCGAGGCCCCCCCTGCCCACACGCTGTCTTCCAGTCTCTCTCTGAACCCTCGACTCTTTCTGCCTCTGTCTCACCTGGCGTGGATGCGTGCGAGTGCCTGTCCGTGTGCCTGGCTGTCGCTCGTCCGCTCTCTCAGGAAGGTCCTGTGCTGGGCCCGTGGCATGGGGGCAGGGCGGGCCTCAGTTTGGGGACAGGGCGGGGCTGAGGCACTCCAGGGGGTTTGCACAGCCGGCAGGATGGGCGCCTGGGGCCCCGGCTGGGCTGCCCCTAAGCCCGCAGGAGGCTCCGGGGACCGCGGCCCCGGGCCGACGCCCCGCTCGTCCGGAGACACGTGACCCTGAGCAGCGAACGGGATGGTGGGGGGCGGGGGGTGGGGGGGCACCGAGACGTCCTCCCCGCTCAACCCACACCCCTCCCCAACCCCCGCCAGAGCTCCCGCAGCCTCGCCAGGCCACTCGGGGTCCGGGAAGCGCCCCGGGCCGGGCCAGGCGCGTGCTGGCCGGGGGTGGCGTCGGCTGGTCTCCCAGCTGCAGTGCCTGTCCCGGTTTTTCCCATCAGTTTCAACAGTGACGATCACCCCACATTGTGAGTCGTCTAGATTTCTCACTGACAACCCTGTTAGGGAGTGGCTTTTTAGAGAGATAGGGAAGGTCACTTGGGGGATGTTAGTCATGAGAGAAAATAAGGGCTCAGGTGGGATTGCAGATGTCATCCAGGGGGTAAATAGAGACAGTTGTTGCTGGTACCAGGACATGAAGTTTTTTTTCCCCCTTTCCCCAAAAGGCCATATTACGACCACATGGGGGCGCTGAGTAACAGCCCATAGCTAGGCTGGAAGGGTGGGCCTTTGATAGTGATACCCTGGGATGGGTTGGACATACCCCCAACCTTTGTCATTAATGCAGATGCAGCCCGGGCTGCTTAGGTTCAGTTGAGAAGCAGTGTGGTTTGCAAGTGAACATGCCTCGTTTAGGGAGAGATCAATAGCCATACAGGGAGATATGATTAGAAAGAGGAAGAACATCATATGATGCATTTTACTTATCTGAGGCAGGATTGATGGGGTTCTGCTTGAACAAGAGACTGAGATCTTCAACAGGTTCACAGGAATAACTGTCCTCTGGCTTTGGAGTCTCAGTTTCTGTCTCCCCCTCCTGTAGGCCATAGGGTTTTATTCTAGAATTGTGGACCCAGGCAGATTGACCCTTCACTTTTACAGCAGTTGAAGTCACTAGAACAACCTGATATGGCCCTGTCCATTTCTCGGACAGCTGGTTTGGACTCCCTTTTTCTTGCCAGGTCTTTACTGATACTTGATCCCCTGGCTTTACCTGGGGATTTTGCAAGTCTTCCTGTGGTTTGTTCTCCATACCGTTGGAGTTCTTGCTGAATCCTTCCCAGGTCAATTATATGTTTTAAGAGTGTATTGGCATCCTCGTCAAGAAACAAATCAGAAGTTAAGATTGGTTGTCCATATATCATTTCATAAGGACTTAACAATAGTGGCCGTTTGGGGGATGTCCGTAGCCTCATGAGGGCTATGGGCAGCATATGTGTCCACTTATTATGTGTTCCTGACATAGCTTAGCCAGAGCCCTTTTAAGAGTCTGGTTGGCTCTCTCTACCTTTCCTGAAGCTTGAGGCCTCCAGGATGAGCGTAGCCGGTATTTTCTGCCTAAGCATGCGGCTAGGTTCTGGGGTATCGTGGCTGTAAGTGAGGGCCCGTTGTCACTCTGAAGTAACCGAGGCAGCCCAAACCTAGGCACTATCTCCTTCAGCAGAGCTTTACAGACTTCTGTAGCTCTCTCAGTCTCAGTAGGGAACGCTTCGATCCATCCTGTGAATGTGTCAATAAAGACAAGCAAGTAAGAAAACCCTTGGGTCTTGGGCATGGCTGTAAATTCTAAATGCGGAGCAGCATTGCCAGTCCGCTCCTGGGTATGATCCCCGATGTTGGACAGGTGTAATTAGAGGAGGTCTGGTTTTTGGGTTATTTTTTTAGACAGGTGTCACAATTGTGTGTGACATGTTTAACAACCTTTGCTAACTGGGGATGGGAGAGAATAGGCTTAAGCAAGATTTCTAGATTATCTTTTCCAAAATGGGCGCTCTTATGTAAGGAGTTAGTAATGTTTTAAACCTGAGAATCAGGGAGTATTATTTGGGCCTGATCAGGCTGAAACCACCCATGTAACCCAATCTCCCAACCCCGCTCAGCATATCGGGAATGTCCCCCTGGGGTAAAATCTGGAGTCAGGGTTTCCTTGGGGAAAAGGGGGCAGATAGCAGTGGCAGAGGTAGCTTCCCCGGCAGCTCGTCCTGCCTCTTGATCAGCTTTCCTATTTCCCTGAGCCTCTTTTTCTTGCCCCTTTTGGTGACTCTTGCAGTGGATGACAGCTAATTTTGCAGGAAGTTTGACTGCCTCCAGGAGCCTGAGAATGAGCTCTTTGTGTTTAATAGCAGAGCTTCGGGCACTGAGCATCCCTCTTTCTTTCCAAATTGCTGCACGGGCATGCAGAATGAGGAAAGCATACTTAGAGTCGATACACACATTAATCCTCTTTCCTTCTCCTAACTCCAAAGCTCTTGTCAGGGCAAAAAGTTCAGCTTTCTGGGCTGAGGTGTCTGGGGGAAGAGACCCACTTTCCTTAGTTTCTTCCAGGCTCACTACAGCATATCCTGCTTTCCTCTCTCCCTTTTCTACAAAACTGCTGCCATCTGTGTGCCAGTTTTCCTCTGGGTCAGATAAAGGTGTCTCTGATAGGTCCCGGCGAGAAGAGTATAACTCGTCTGTGATTTGTATGCATTGGTGATCCAGAGGGGAGGTAGGGGGATCTGGCAGTAAGGTTGCTGGATTTAAAGTCTGGCAGACACTCAACTTTATTTCTGGAGTGTCAAGGAGGAGAGCTTGGTATTGGGTGATCCTTCCCCCTGTCATCCACCTGTCCCCTTTCGTTTCCAAGAGTGCTTGCACCCGGTGAGGCGTATACACTGTGGTGGGCTGACCCAGGGTCAGCTTAGATGCCTCCTTAACCAGAAGAGCGGTGGCTGCTACTGCCCGGAGGCAAGTGGGCCACCCTCTGGCCACCTCATCTAGTTATTTTGAGAGATAAGCCACAGGTTGTAATACGGGCCCCATCATCTGCTCTAACACCCCAAGAGCAGTTCCTGTCCTTCCAGAAACATAGAGTCTAAAAGGCTTCTCCAGGTTGGGGAGGCCTAAATCTGGGGCTGTAGTGATGGACTCTTTTAGGGCATTAAAGGCCACCTTGCAGGTCTCATGCCAGTCGAGTGGCTCTTCCTCTTTCCCCCTTAAATTTTCATATAGGGTTCTGGCCAGATTGCCATAATTAGGAATCCAGATCCTGCAAAACCCGGTCCTTCCTAAAAATCCCCTAAGCTGTTGTTTTGTTTGGGGGTACGGGGTATTTAAGATGAGGGATCTCCCCTCGGGGTCAGGCATTCTTTTTCTCTCCGTAATTATAAATCCAAGGTATTTTACTTGGGTTAAGCTAATCTGAGCCTACTTGGGGGATACTCGATAACCCTTTTCATACAGGAAAGTTAGCGTTTTAAATAGTGTCCATTTGAGAGCTGGTAAAATCTGGCCTAGCTATGAGCAAGTCATCCACATACTGTATTAGACTACTGTTTGTTAAAGTTAATTCCCTTAGTTCTCTCCCCGAGGAAGTCCCGAAGATATGAGGGCTGTCCCTAAACCCTTGGGGTAGTCGAGTCCAGTCGAGAGTTGTATGGTCTGTCTTGTTTCCAAGTCCCGCCACTCAAAAGCAAAGAGTTTTTGGGATTCAGGATGGAGAGGAATGCAAAAGAAAGCACCTTGAAGGTCCAAGACTGAGAAATACTTGGCATTTCCTGGGACTTGGGATAGGAGGGTATATGGGTTTGGGACTATGGGGTGGATGGGAACCACAGCTTCATTAACAGCTCTTAGATCCTGGACGAATCGGTAAGATCCATCTGGCTTTTGAACGGGCAAGATTGGGGTGTTGCAGGGGGACTCACAGCTGATTCGAGTTCCAGTATCTCGGTATTTGTTAACTAATGGTTTAAGACCCTCAAGAGCTACTGGTTTTAAGGGATATTGTCTTTTCCAGTGCTAGGGAGCATTTGGTCTCAGAGAAATCTTTACTGGTGGAACACTTATGGCTAAACCAGGGCTGGAGACATCCCACACCTGGGGATTGACATCATCTAGACAAGGGACAGACTCCTCCTTTTCTACCTCTGACTGTAAATATTCAGACATAGGCAAAGAAAATTATCGACTTCTACCTTTGTGTCCCCAAGTCACTCTGGTTTGGAGGCGAAAGTATTATTCTCAAAATGGAAAATTTGGAAGCTGCAAACATGAAAAATTTAAAGAGTCACGCAGAGGCTAGTCACTCTAAACTAAACCCTAAGACATTTATTGACTGATTTCTAGCTTCTCTTCTTTAACCTTTTTTATCTACAGTAATCCTGTGTGTTCCTTTTAGTTAGGGATTCATTTTTAGACTATCCTGACTCTTCCACTACGTTCCAGTTTTGGGTGTGATACACTTAGAGATGTGCCAAGTGCTTCCTGAATACTATAGAACATATTTTATATTTAAAATACTTCCATGCTTATGTAGTGAGTCAATGATTTTAAGTTTATTTGTTACACATTTCAATGTAAAAGTCAATGTGTGAACAAATATATTCACGACGTGGAAAAGTTGGCTATTTTTTGCTGTGTGTTTGAACTCCTCACCAGACCAAAGGTCATGGAGAGGTCTATTGTTTTTCTAAAATTATTATAGTGTTGTTTATTTTCTGGTAATTGAATTAGGGTGTGAGTTGCAAAGCCTGGGTTTCTGTTCATTTCATTCCATCTGTTCGGGTTTTTTTCTCTCTCCTGAGTCAGACAGTAATTTCCCATTGGTTGTCCAGTTACCAAGGTTGGTGTCCATGCATCCGTGCTGGTCTCTCCATACATGTCCGGGTATCCTGTGAAACACTAAGCTTAATTTATTTGGAAATGACCTAGCTGTTCAATACACTGTCATCACTCAGTTGAGCAGAGGGAGAGAAATTCAAGTGACAAAACTCCAGAGAAGCTAGTGTCAGAGCGCCCCGGCGTGGCATGCGTGCAGGGGGTTGGGGGTACGGGGGCGGGGCGCGGAGCGCGGAGATCTCAGGTGTCCTCCCACCCTGGGCCTCTCCAGGCCCGCCGCTGCTCAGTGGCCTCCCCCCGCCCCCATCGCTTTGGCTGCTCAGGGCCGGGTGGTCTCTGCAGCTGCCCGGCAACTTGCCCGAGGCCCCCCCTGCCCACACGCTGTCTTCCAGTCTCTTTGTGAACCCTCGACTCTTTCTGCCTCTGTCTCACCTTGCGTGGGTGCGTGCGAGTGCCTGTCTGTGTGCCTGGCTGTCGCTCGTCCGCTCTCTCAGGAAGGTCCTGTGCTGGGCCCGTGGCGTGGGGGCAGGGCGGGCCTCGGTTTGGGGACAGGGCGGGGCTGAGGCACTCCAGGGGGTTTGCACAGCCGGCAGGATGGGCGCCTGGGGCCCGGGCTGGGCTGCCCCTAAGCCTGCAGGAGGCTCTGTGGACCGCGGCCCCGGGCCGACGCCCCGCTCGTCCGGAGCCACCTGACCCTGTGCAGCGAACGGGATGGTGGGGGGTGGGTGGTTGGGGGGAACCGAGACATCCTCCCCGCTCAAGCCACCCCCCTCCCCAACCCCCGGCAGAGCTCCCGCAGCCTTGCCAGGCCGCTTGGGGTCCGGGAAGCGCCCCGGGCCGGGCCAGGCGCGTGCTGGCCGGGGGTGGCGTCGGCTGGTCTCCCAGCTGCAGGGCCTGTCCCGGTTTTTCCCATCAGTTTCAACAGTGACGGTCACCCTACATTGTGATTCGTCTAGATTTCTCACTGACAACCCTGTTAGGGAGTGGCTTTTTAGAGAGATAGGGAAGGTCACTTGGGGGATGTTAGTCATGAGAGAAAATAAGGGCTCAGGTGGGATTGCAGATGTCATCCAGGGGGTAAATAGAGACAGTTGTTGCTGGTAACAAGACATGAAGTTTTTTTTCCCCCTTTCCCCAAAAGGCCATATTACGACCACATGGGGGCGCTGAGTAACAGCCCATAGCTCGGCTGGAAGGGTGGGCTTTGAAAGTGATACCCTGGGATGGGTTGGACATACCCCCAACCTTTGTCATTAATGCAGATGCAGCCCGGGCTGCTTAGGTTCAGTTGAGAAGCAGTGTGGTTTGCAAGTGAACATGCCTCGTTTAGGGAGAGATCAATAGCCATACAGGGAGATATGATTAGAAAGAAGAAGAACATCATATGATGCATTTTACTTATCAGAGGCAGGATTGATGGGGTTCTGCTTGAACAAGAGCCTGAGATCTTCAACAGGTTCACAGGAATAGCTGTCCTCTGGCTTTGGAGTCTCAGTTTCTGTCTCCCCCTCCTGTAGGCCATAGGGTTTTATTTTAGAATTGTGGACCCAGGCAGATAGACCCTTCACATTTACAGCAGTTGAAGTCTCTAGAACAACCTGATATGGCCCTGTCCATTTCTCGGACAGCTGGTTTGGACTCCTTTTTCCTTGCCAGGTCTTTTCTGATACTTGATACCCTGGCTTTACCTGGGGATTTTTCAAGTCTTCCTGTGGTTAAGGGAGGATTTGTTCTCCATACCGTTGGAGTTCTTGTTGAAACCTTCCCAGGTCAATTATATGTTTTAAGAGTGTATTGGCATCCTCGTCAAAAAACAAATCAGAAGTTAAGAATGGACCTCCATACATCATTTCATAAGGAATTAACAATAGTGGCCGTTTGGGGGATGTCCGTACCCTCATGAGGGCTATGGGTAGCCTATGTGTCCACTTATTATGTGTTTCTTGACATAGCATAGCCAGAGCCCTTTTAAGAGTCTGGTTGGCTCTCTCTACATTTCCTGAAGCTTGAGGCCTCCAGGATGAGCGGAGCGGGTATTTTATGCCTAAGCATGCGGCTAGGTTCTGGGATATCGTGGCTGTAAATGAGGGGGCATTGTCACTCTGAAGTGACCGAGGCAGCACACACCTAGGCACTATCTCCTTCAGCTGAGCTTTACAGACTTCTGTAGCTTTCTCTGTCTCAGTAGGGAATGCTTCGATCCATCCTGTGAATGTGTCAATAAAGACTAGCAAGTAAGAAAACACTTGGGTCTTGGGCATGGCTGTAAATTCTACTTTCCAGTCCGCTCCTGGGTATGATCCCCGATGTTGGACAGGTGTAATTAGAGGAGGTTTGGTTTCTGGGTTATTTTTTAGACAGGTTTCACAATTTTGTGTGACTTGTTTAACAACCTTAGCTAACTGGGGATGGGAGAGAATAGACTTAAGCAAGATTTCCAGATTATCTCTTCCAAAATGGGTGCTCTTATGTAAGGTGTTAGTAATTTTTTAAACCTGAGAATCAGGGAGTATTATTTGGGCCTGATCAGGCTGAAACCACCCATGTGACCCAATCTCCCAGCTCTGCTCAGCATATCAGGAATGTCCCCCTGGGGTAAAATCTGCAGTCAGGGTTTCCTTGGGGAAAAGGGGGCAGATAGCAGTGGCAGAGGTAGCTTCCCCGGCAGCTCGTCCTGCCTCTTGATCAGCTTTCCTATTTCCTTGAGCTTCTTTTTCTTGCCCCTTTTGGTGACTCTTGCAGTGGATGATAGCTAATTTTGCAGGAAGTTTGACTGCCTCCAGGAGCCTGAGAATGAGCTCTTTGTGTTCAATAGGAGACCTTCGGGCACTGAGCATCTCTCTTTCTTTCCAAATTGCTGTATGGGCATGCAGAATGAGGAAAGCATACTTAGCGTCCATATACACATTAATCTTCTTTCCTTCGCCTAACTCCAAAGCCCTTGTCAGGGCAAAAGTTCAGCTTTCTGGGCTGAGGTGTCTCAGGGAAGAGACCCACTTTCCTTAGTTTCTTCCACGCTCGCTACACCATATCCTGCTTTCCTCTCTCCCTTTTCTACAAAACTGCTGCCATATGTGTACCAGTTTTGCTCTGGGTCAGATAAAGGTGTCTCTGATAGGTCCCGGTGAGAAGAGTATAACTCGTCTGTGATTTGTATGCATTGGTGATCCAGAGGGAAAGTGGGGGATCTGGCAGTAAGGTTGCTGGATTGAAAGTCTGGCAGACCATCAACTTTATTTCTGGAGTGTCAAGGAGGAGGGCTTGGTATTGGGTGATCCTTGCCTCTGTCATCCACCTGTCCCCTTTCGTTTCCAAGACTGCTTGAACACGGTGAGGCATATACACTGTGGTGGGCTGACCCAGGGTCAGCTTAGATGCCCCCTTAACCATAAGAGCGGTGGCTGCTACTGCCCGGAGGGCCGTGGGCCACCCTCTGGCCACCTCATCTAGTTATTTTGAGAGATAAGCCACAGGTTGTAATACGGGCCCCATCATCTGCCCTAACACCCCAAGAGCAGTTACTGTCCTTCCAGAAACATAGAGTCTAAAAGGCTTCTCCAGGTTGGGGAGGCCTAAAGCTGGGGCTGTAGTGATGGACTCTTTTAGGGCATTAAAGGCCACCTTGCAGGTCTCATGCCAGTCGAGTGGCTCTTCCTCTTTCCCCCTTAAATTCTCATATAGGGGTCTGGCCAGATTGCCATAATTAGGAATCCAGATCCTGCAAAACCCGGTCCTTCCTAAAAATCCCCTAAGCTGTTGTTTTCTTTGGGGGTACGGGGTATTTAAGATGAGGGATCTCCCCTCGGGTTCAGGCATTCTTTTTCTCTCCGTAATTATAAATCCAAGGTATTTTACTTGGGTTAAGCTAATCTGAGCCTGCTTGGGGGATACTCGATAACCCTTTTCATACAGGAAATTTATCGTTTTAAATAGTGTCCATTTGAGAGCTGGTAAAATCTGGCCAGGCTATGAGCAAGTCATCCACATACTGTATTAGACTACTGTTTGTTAAAGTTAATTCCCTTAGTTCTCTCCCCGAGGAAGTCCCGGAGATATGAGGGCTGTCCCTAAACCCTTGGGGTAGTCGAGTCCAGTCGAGAGTTGTATGGTCTCTCTTGTTTCCAAGTCCCGCCACTCAAAGGCAAAGAGTTTTTGGGATTCAGGATGGAGAGGAATGCAAAAGAAAGCACCTTGAAGGTCCAAGACTGAGAAGTACTTGGCATTTCCTGGGACTTGGGATAGGAGGGTATATGGGTTTGGGACTATGGGGTGGATGGGAACCACAGCTTCATTAACAGCTCTTAGATCCTGGACGAATCGGTAAGATCCATCTGGTTTTTGAACGGGCAAGATTGGGGTGTTGCAGGGGGACACACAACTGATTCGAGTTCCAGTATCTCGGTATTTGTTAACTAATGGTCTAAGACCCTCAAGAGCTTCTGGTATTAAGGGATATTGTCTTTTCCAGGGCTAGGGAGCATTTGGTCTCAGAGAAATCTTTACTGGTGGAATATTTATGGCTAAACCTGGGCTGGAGACATCCCACACCTGGGGATTGACATCATCTAGACAAGGGACAGACTCCTCCTTTTCTACCTCTGACTGTAAATATTCAGACATAGGCAAAGAAAATTATCGACTTCTACCTTTGTGTCCCCAAGTCACTCTGGTTTGGAGGCGAAAGTATTATTCTCACCATGGAAAATTTGGAAGCTGCAAACATGAAAAATTTAAAGAGTCACGCAGAGGCTAGTCACGCTAAGCTAACCCCAAAGACATTTATTGACTGATTTCTAGCTTCTCTTCTTTAACCTTTTTTATCTACAGTAATCCTGTGTGTTCCTTTTAGTTAGGGATTCATTTTTAGACTCTCCTGACTCTTCCACTACGTTCCAGTTTTGGGTCTGATACACTTACAGATTTGCCAAGTGCTTCCTGAACACTATAGACCATATTTTATGTTTAAAATACTTCCATGCTTATGTAGTGAGTCAATGATTTTAAGTTTATTTGTTACACATTTCAATGTAAAAGTCAATGTGTGAACTAACATATTCATGACTTGGAAAAGTTGGCTTTTTTTTGCTGTGTGTTTGAACTCCTCACCCGACCAAAGGTCATGGAGAGGTCTATTGTTTTTCTAAAATGGTTATAGTGTTGATTATTTTCTGGTAATTGAATTAGGGTGTGAGTTGCAAAGCTTGTGTTTCTGTTCATTTCATTCCATCTGTTCGGGTTTCTTTCTCTCTCCTGAGTCAGACAGTAATTTCCCTTTGGTTGTCCAGTTACCAAGGTTGGTGTCCATGCATCCGTGCTGGTCTCTGCATTCATGTCCGGGTGTACTGTGAAACACTAAGCTTAATTTATTTGGAAATGACCTAGCTGTTCAATACACTGTCATCACTCAGTTGAGCAGAGGGAGAAAAATTCAAGTGACAAAACTCCAGAGAAGCTAGTGTCAGACCGACCCGACGTGGCATGCGTGCAGGGGGTTGGGGGGAGGGGGCGGTGGGCGGAGCGCGGAGGTCTCAGGTGTCCTCCCACCCTGGGCCTCTCCAGTCCCGCCGCTGCTCAGTGGCCTCCCCCCGCCCCCATCGCTTTGGCTGCTCAGGGCCGGGTGGTCTCTGCAGCTGCCCGGCATCCTGCCCGAGGCCCCCCCTGCCCACACGCTGTCTTCGAGTCTCTCTCTGAACCCTCGACTCTTTCTGCCTCTGTCTCACCTGGCGTGGGTGCGTGCGAGTGCCTATCCGTGTCCCTGGCTGTCGCTCGCCTGCTCTCCCAGGAAGGTCCTGTGCTGGGACCGCGGCGTGGGGGCAGGGCGGGCCACGGTAGGGCGAAAAGACGGGGCTGAGGCGCTCCAGGGGGTTTGCGCAGCCGGCAGGACGGGCGCCTGGGGCCCCGGCTGGGCTGCCCCTAAGCCCCTGGAGACTCCGGGGACCGCGGACCCGGGCCGAAGCCCCACTCGTCCAGAGCCACCTGACCCTGAGCAGCGAAAGGGATGGTGGGTGACAGGGGGTGAGGGGGCACCGAGATGTCCTCGCTGCGCTGCCCACCCCCCCTCCCCCCACCCCAGGTTCCGCAGGCACGCCAGGCCCCGGCCGGCCGTGCCAGACGGGTGCTGGCCTGGGCTCGTGGTGTGCGGAGCGGGGGCGCCCTCCGCTGGCCGCCAAGCTGCAGGCTCTGGCCGGCCGGAGTCCAGTCGCGGGTCTTGCGGCTCAAGTGCAGCGCGCGCCCGCTGGAGAACTGCAGCCCCAGGCCCGACCGGCAGGTCACATCGCAAGGGAGGAGCAACGCGGGGCTCCTGGGGCGCCTGGCAGCCGCCTCGGTCTAAGGCCATACCACCCTGAACGTGCCCTCTCTCCTGTGATCTGGGAAACTGAGCAGGGTCTGGCCTGGTCAGTACTTGGATGGGAGTCCACCTAGTAGTTAGGCGATTTTTTTTGATTTTTCTGAATGCCTATTTCAGAAAGTTAGAATTGGATGACTTCACACAGTAAAATGAATCATATTTTCATACATAATCTTAAGAATCAAGCAGCTGGTCATTCTTTTTCCTGTCCTAACACAGCTAACTGGAAATCAGTTGTAATAAGTTCTAATGACTTCAGACCCTCATCCCTAAGGGAAGATATGTAGGAATACCCATAATATATCTAAATAAACATGAAAGATACAATGATGAGAAAGAAAAAAATTTCTCAGTGACATCTTAGTTGGTATCGGAAACACGATGATTATGAAAGCACAGCCCATAATCAAGTCCAGGCCATGGAAGCCTGTGACTGTCACTGAGTGTTGACTTCCCTTTCAGCTGAGGTCGTAAAAAGTGCTTTGTAAAATTCTGAGGTTTGAAGCACTTGTAACCTCCCGAAGAGACTGCAATCAGAAGGGTTTCTAGAATATCGTGACGCTGTGGTGAGCTCAAGCAATATATACTCCAGAGGACGGAAGACAGACATGTTGTGAAGTGGGGATGACTTCTACTGCACTTAGGGAGGAAGGGCATGTACAAGTGGAGAAGCAACACCTCAGTGATGGAATCTTTAAAGACTCCATACATGGAGAAGGAAATGGCAACCCACTCCAGTATTCTTGCCTGGAAAAATCCATGGGCAGAGTAGTCTGGCGGGCTGAAGTCCACGGGATTCCATGACTGACCGTGTGTGCACGAGGGTGGAGGGAGACGGGTTGGTAGCAAGAAACTTGTAGAAGTAAAAAATAAGAAAAAATATAAAATAAAGACTCGATATATATGACAACGACTGGTAGGAATAAACCTTCAGAAGTGCCTTCTCAGACCTCCCGTCAGAAGCACAAGCGTAATAAAGACACTGAGTTTTCACGGTCTCACACAAAATTAGACTGGCTTATGACAATGGGCAGAGAGGCTCCTCTAGGACATCGGGGCTGGGATTTACTGGAGGATGCACACCGATTGAGTGCATGGCTGTGTGTTATGGAAATATGTCTTACTGGCAGGGTGAAGGCATCTTCTTGAAGAACACAGCAAATAACACCACAAATTCATGGAACTTGGCTACAATGACAATAGCTGATTTCCTGATGGCTACTGCTTGGCAGAGCTGGGATTGCCTCTGCCATTAAGTACCTCAGTGGCCAGCTGTGATAATAGCCATTACTTTCTCACTTAGAAACTTGCCATGTGCACTAGCGCAAGAACAGTGAAAGCTCCCCAGAGAAGCAAGTCAGGCAGACATGCTTCTGTTTTCTCACAGAAGCTGCTTATGACCGGCCCTGCTCACAGACAGATTGCTAATTGCAAATCGATAGACAGTTATGCAGATATTCTTTAGCAACTGAGCCACCAGGGAAGCCCTACTAGCTCAGTTGCTAAAGAATCTGCCTGCAATGCAGGAGACCCCGCTTTGAGTCCTGGGTCGGGAAGATCCCCTGGAGAAGGGATAGGCTACCCACTCCTAGTATTCTGGCCTAGAGAATTCCATGGACTGTGTAGTCCTTGGGGCCACAAAGAGTCAGGCACGAACTGAGTCACTTTCACCTGCACATGCGGATATCACTTAAAAAAAAAAAAATGTGGTAACAGATCTAGAACCTCTGTCAAGCTCATGAGCGAGTAGTATAAGTGTAGAGAATCAGCTTTGTCCTGCATAGTTACTACCATCCTGTATTTGCTTTGAGAGGAGTTGAGCTACTCTTGGTACAGAGGAATGATTCTTTACCAACTGAGCAACAAGGGAAGCCCACTAATCCTGGAGTGGGTAGCCTATCCCTTCTCCAGCGGGTCTTCCTGACCCAGGAATTGAACCAGGGTCTCCTGCCTGAGTAACACATATTGGGTAAAAATCGGTGAGGGAGCAGAACTAGGGACATTGATTGGTAAAATCAGTTTTCCTTGTCTAGATGGCCAGCGGAGGCGAAAGAAATGTTGGTGTGGATTTAAAAAATTCTTCTGATACTATACAATAAATTTACTAGTTGTCTGCAGAAGACTTTAATGAAGCACAGATATTGTCATTAGATTGCTTTGGTCATATCCGTCTTATCCACATTTATTTTTTAAAATCACATAGAGTGGCTTCAATCACTTGAAGAAACGACAAAAGGTTTCTTTGGTCTCCATTCTATACTGGATCGAGAGAAGGCAGTTGATCAGCATGATGCAGGAGCTCAAGATGTTTTTGGCAAAAACTTGACTAGTCTCTTTAATGATATGGAAGAATGAATTAAGGATGGCAGCACGAAACAGAAGGCCATGCTAGAAGTACACAAGACCTTGTTTTGTAAGTCCAAACATGACTTTTTCTTTCAATTGAAGGATAGTTGCTTTACAGAATTTTGTTGCCAAACATCAACGTGAATGAGCCACAGGTGTACATATGTCTCCTCCCTCCTGAACCTCTCTCACATCTCCTCCTCCGCGTTCCACCCCTCTAGCTTGTTGCAGAGCCCCTGTTTGAGTTCCCTGAGTCATACAGCAAATTGCATTGGCATCTCTTTTAACGTATGGTACTATGTTTCCATGTTCCACTGCATTCATCTCACCCTCTCCTTCCTCCCCCCTGCCCGTGTCCATAAGTCTGTTCTCTACATCTGTGACTTCTTGGCTGCCCTGCAAATAATTTCATCAGTACCACCTTTAGTTCAAGCATTTCTTCCCCCGCCCCCCAAGCATTTCTTATTTCTTATTCCACTCTTACTGTCTTGAGTGTGAGACTGATCTCAAAAGTGATATGAAAGTATTATTCTCAGCATGGAAAATTTGGAAGATGCAAACATGAAAAATTTAAAAAGTAACGCAGAGGCTAGTCACTCTAGGATAACCCCTAAAACATTTATTGACTGATTTCTAGTTTCTCTTCTTTAACCTTTTTGATCTACGTAATCCTGTGTATTCCTTTTAGTTAGGGATTCATTTTTAAACTATCCTGACTCTTCCATTAAGTTCCAGTTTGGGGTCTGATACACTTACAGATGTGCCAAGTGCTTCCTGAGTACTATAGAACATATTTTATGTTTAAAATACTTTCATGCGTATGTAGTGAGTCAATGATTTTAAGTTTATTTGTTACACATTTCATTGTAAAATCAATGTGTGAACTAAGATATTCTCGATTTGGAAAAGGTGGCTTTTTTTGTTGTGTGTAAGAATTCCTCACCGGACCAAAGGTCATGGAGAGGTCTATTGTTTTTCTAAAATGGTTATAGTGTTGTTGTTTTTTTCGGTAATTGAATTGGGGTGTGAGTTGCAAAGTTTGTGTTTCTGTTCATTTTTTTGATCTGTTCGGCTTTCTTTCTCTCTCCTGAGTCAGACAGTAATTTCCCATTGGTTGTCCAGTTACCAAGGTTGGTGTCCATGCATCTGTGCTGGTCTCTGCATTCATGTCCGGGTGTCCTGTGAAACACTAAGCTTAATTTATTTGGAAATGACCTAGCTGTGCAATATACTGTCATCACTCAATATAGCACAAGGATAGAAATTCAGGTGATCAAACTCCAGAGAAACTTTTGTCGGAGTGGGGCGTGCGTTCATGGGGTTGGGGTGGGACGGGCGCGGTCCGCGGATATCTCAGGTGCCCTCCCAACCTGGGCCTCTCCATGCCTGCCTCTGCTCGGCAGCCTCCCCCCGCCACCATCGCGTTTGCTGCTCAGGGCCGGGTGGTCTCTGCAGCTGCCCCGCATCCTGCCCGAGGCCCCCCCTGCCCGCACGCTGTCTTCCGGTGTCTCTCTGAACCCTCGTCTCTTTCTGCCTCTGTCTCACCTGGCGTCGGTGTGTGCGGGTGCCTGTCCGTGTGCCTGGCTGTCGCTCGTCCGCTCTCTCAGGAAGGTCCTGTGCTGGGCCCGTGGCGTGGGGGCAGGGCGGGCCTCGGTTTGGGGACAGGGTGGGGCTGAGGCACTCCAGGGGGTTTGCACAGCCGGCAGGATGGGCTCCCGGGGCCCCGGCTGGGCTGCCCCTAAGCCCGCAGGAGGCTCCGGGGACCGCGGCCCCGGGCCGATGCCCCGCTCGTCCGGAGCCACGTAACCCTGAGCAGCGAACGGGATGGTGGGGGGCGGGGGGTGGGGGGGCACCGAGACGTCCTCCCCGCTCAAGCCACCCCCCTCCCCAACCCCCGCCAGAGCTCCCGCAGCCTCGCCAGGCCGCTCGGTGTCCGGGAAGGGCCCCGGGCCGGGCCAGGCGCGTGCTGGCCGGGGGTGGCGTCGGCTTGTCTCCCAGCTGCAGGGCCTGTCCCGGTTTTTCCCGTCAGTTTCAACAGTGACGGTCACCCCACACTGTGAGTCGTCTAGATTTCTCATTGACACCCCTGTTAGGGAGTGGCTTTTTAGAGAGATAGGGAAGGTCACTTGGGGGATGTTATTCATGAGAGAAAATAAGGGCTCAGTTGGGATTGCAGATGTCATCCAGGGGGTAAATAGAGACAGTTGTTGCTGGTAGCAAGACATGAAGTTTTTTTTCCCCCTTTCCCCAAAAGGCCATATTACGACCACATGGGGGCACTGAGTAACAGCCCATAGCTCGGCTGGAAGGGTGGGCCTTTGATAGTGATACCCTGGGGTGGGTTGGACATACCCCCAACCTTTGTCATTAATGCAGATGCAGCCCGGGCTGCTTAGGTTCAGTTGAGAAGCAGTGTGGTTTGCAAGTGAATATGCCTCGTTTAGGTAGAGATCAATAGCCCTACAGGGAGATATGATTAGAAAGAGGAAGAACATCATATGATGCATTTTACTTATCTGAGGCAGGATTGATGGGGTTCTGCTTGAACAAGAGCCTGAGATCTTCAACAGGTTCACAGGAATAGCTGTCCTCTGGCTTTGGAGTCTCAGTTTCTGTCTCCCCCTCCTGTAGGCCATAGGGTTTTATTTTAGAATTGTGGACCCAGGCAGATAGACCCTTCACATTTACAGCAGTTGAAGTCTCTAGAACAACCTGATATGGCCCTGTCCATTTCTCGGACAGCTGGTTTGGACTCCCTTTTTCTTGCCAGGTCTTTACTGATACTTGATCCCCTGGCTTTACCTGGGGATTTTTCAAGTCTTCCTGTGGTTTGTTCTCCATACAGTTGGAGTTCTTGCTGAAACCTTCGCAAGTCAATTATATGTTTTAAGAGTGTATTGGCATCCTCGTCAAGAAACAAATCAGAAGTTAAGAATGGACGTCCATACATCATTTCATAAGGACTTAACAATAGTGGCCGTTTGGGGGATGTCCGTATCCTCATGAGGGCTATGGGCAGCATATGTGTCCACTTATTATGTGTTCCTGACATAGCATAGCCAGAGCCCTTTTAAGAGTCTGGTTGGCTCTCTCTACCTTTCCTGAAGCTTGAGGCCTCCAGGATGAGCGGAGCTGGTATTTTATGCCTAAGCATGCGGCAAGGTTCTGGGGTATCTTGGCTGTAAGTGAGGGCCCGTTGTCACTCTGAAGTGACCGAGGCAGCCCAAACCTAGGCACTATCTCCTTCAGCAGAGCTTTACAGACTTCTGTAGCTCTCTCAGTCTCAGTAGGGAACGATTTTATCCATCCTGTGAATGTGACAATAAAGAGTAGCAAGTAAGAAAACACTTGGGTTTGGGCATGGCTGTAAATTCTACTTGCCAGTCCGCTCCTGGGTATGATCCCCGATGTTGGACAGGTGTAATTAGAGGAGGTCTGGTTTTTGGGTTATTTTTTAGACAGGTGTCACAATTTTGTGTGACTTGTTTAACAACCTTAGCTAACTGCGGATGGGAGAGAATAGGCTTAAGCAAGATTTCTAGATTATCTTTTCTAAAATGGGCGCTCTTATGTAAGGAGTTAGTAATGTTTTAAACCTGAGAATCAGGGAGTATTATTTGGGCCTGATCAGGCTGAAACCACCCATGTGACCCAATCTCCCAGCCCCGCTCAGCATATCGGGAATGTCCCCCTGGGGTAAAATCTGGAGTCAGGGTTTCCTTGGGGAAAAGGGGGCAGATAGCAGTGGCAGAGGTAGCTTCCCCGGCAGCTCGTCCTGCCTCTTGATCAGCTTTCCTATTTCCCTGAGCCTCTTTTTCTTGCCCCTTTTGGTGACTCTTGCAGTGGATGACAGCTAATTTTGCAGGAAGTTTGACTGCCTCCAGGAGCCTGAGAATGAGCTCTTTGTGTTTAATAGCAGAGCTTCGGGCACTGAGCATCCCTCTTTCTTTCCAAATTGCTGCACGGACATGCAGAATGAGGAAAGCATTCTTAGAGTCCATACACACATTAATCCTCTTTCCTTCTCCTAACTCCAAAGCTCTTGTCAGGGCAAAAACTTCAGCTTTCTGGGCTGAGGTGTCTGGGGGAAGAGCCCCACGTTCCTTAGTTTCTTCCAGGCTCGCTAGAGCATATTCTGCTTTCCTCTCTCCCTTTTCTACAAAACTGCTGCCATCTGTGTGCCAGTTTTCCTCTGGGTCAGATAAAGGTGTCTCTGATAGGTCCCGGCGAGAAGAGTATAACTCGTCTGTGATTTGTATGCATTGGTGATCCAGAGGGGAGGTAGGGGGATCTGGCAGTCAGGTTGCTGGATTTAAAGTCTGGCAGACCCTCAACTTTATTTCTGGAGTGTCAAGGAGGAGGGCTTGGTATTGGGTGATCCTTCCCCCTGTCATCCACCTGTCCCCTTTCGTTTCCAAGACTGCTTGCACCCGGTGAGGCATATACACTGTGGTGGGCTGACCCAGGGTCAGCTTAGATGCCTCCTTAACCATAAGAGCGGTGGCTGCTACTGTCCAGAGGCAAGTGGGCCACCCTCTGGCCACCTCATCTAGTTATTTTGAGAGATGAGCCACAGGTTGTAGTACGGGCCCCATCATCTGCTCTGACACCCCAAGAGCAGTTCCTGTCCTTCCAGAAACATAGAGTCTAAAAGGCTTCTCCAGGTTGGGGAGGCCTAAAGCTGGGGCTGTAGTGATGGACTCTTTTAGGGCATTAAAGGCCACCTTGCAGGTCTCATGCCAGTCGAGTGGCTCTTCCTCTTTCCCCCTTAAATTTTCATATAGGGGTCTGGCCAGATTGCCATAATTAGGAATCCAGATCCTGCAAAACCCGGTCCTTCTTAAAAATCCCCTAAGCTGTTGTTTTGTTTGGGGGTACGGGGTATTTAAGATGAGGGATCTCCCCTCGGGGTCAGGCATTCTTTTTCTCTCCGTAATTATAAATCCAAGGTATTTTACTTGGGTTAAGCTAATCTGAGCCTACTTGGGGGATACTCGATAACCCTTTTCATACAGGAAAGTTAGCGTTTTAAATAGTGTCCATTTGAGAGCTGGTAAAATCTGGCCTAGCTATGAGCAAGTCATCCAATACTGTATTAGACTACTGTTTGTTACAGTTAATTCCCTTAGTTCTCTCCCCAAGGAAGTCCCGAAGATATGAGGGCTGTCCATAAACCCTTGGGGTAATCGAGTCCAGTCGAGAGTTGTATGGTGTCTCTTGTTTCCAAGTCCCGCCACTCAAAAGCAAAGAGATTTTGGGATTCAGGATGGAGAGGAATGCAAAAGAAAGCACCTTGAAGGTCCAAGACTGAGAAGTACTTGGCATTTCCTGGGACTTGGGATAGGAGGGTATATGGGTTTGGGACTATGGGGTGGATGGGAACCATAGCTTCATTAACAGCTCTTAGATCCTGGACGAATCGGTAAGATCCATCTGGTTTTTGAACGGGCAAGATTGGGGTGTTTCAGGGGGACTCACAGCTGATTCGAGTTCCAGTATCTCGGTATTTGTTAACTAATGGTTTAAGACCCTCAAGAGCTACTGGTTTTAAGGGATATTGTCTTTTCCAGGGCTAGGGAGCATTTGGTGTCAGAGAAATCTTTACTGGTGGAACATTTATGGCTAAACCAGGGCTGGAGACATCCCACACCTGGGGATTGACATCATCTAGACAAGGGACAGACTCCTCCTTTTCTACCTCTGACTGTAAATATTCAGACATAGGCAAAGAAAATTATCGACTTCTACCTTTGTGTCCCCAAGTCACTCTGGTTTGGAGGCAAAAGTATTATTCTCAAAATGGAAAATTTGGAAGCTGCAAACATGAAAAATTTAAAGAGTCACGCAGAGGCTAGTCACTCTAAGCTAACCCCTAAGACATTTATTGACTGATTTCTAGCTTCTCTTCTTTAACCTTTTTTATCTACAGTAATCCTGTGTGTTCCTTTTAGTTAGGGATTCATTTTTAGACTATCCTGACTCTTCCACTACGTTCCAGTTTTGGGTCTGATACACTTAGAGATGTGCCAAATGCTTCCTGAATACTATAGAACATATTTTATATTTAAAATACTTCCATGCTTATGTAGTGAGTCAATGATTTTAAGTTTAATTGTTACACATTTCAATGTAAAAATCAATGTGTGAACTAACATATTCACGACTTGGAAAAGTTGGCTTTTTTTGCTGTGTGTTTGAACTCCTCACCCGACCAAAGTTCATGGAGAGGTCTATTGTTTTTCTAAAATGGCTATAGTGTTGTTTATTTTCTGGTAATTGAATTAGGGTGTGAGTTGCAAAGCCTGTGTTTCTGTTCATTTCATTCCATCTGTTCGGGTTTATTTCTCTCTCCTGAGTCAGACAGTAATTTCCCATTGGTTGTCCAGTTACCAAGGTTGGTGTCCATGCATCCGTGCTGGTCTCTCCATACATGACCGGGTGTCCTGTGAAACACTAAGCTTAATTTATTTGGAATTGACCTAGCTGTTCAATACACTGTCATCACTCAGTTGAGCAGAGGGAGAGAAATTCAAGTGACAAAACTCCAGAGAAGCTAGTGTCAGAGCGTCCCGGCGTGGCATGCGTGCAGGGGGTTGGGGGGAGGGGGGCGGGGAGATGAGCACGGAGATCTCAGGTGTCCTCCCACCCTGGGCCTCTCCAGGCTCGCCGCTGCTCAGTGGCCTCCCCCCGCCCCCTTTTCTTTGGTTGCTCAGGGCCGGGTGGTCTCTGCAGCTGCCCGGCATCCTGCCCGAGACCCCCCTGCCCACACGCTGTCTTCCAGTCTCTCTCTGAACCCTCGACTCTTTCTGCCTCTGTCTCACCTGGCTTGGGTGCGTGCGAGTGCCTGTCCGTGTGCCTGGCTGTCACTCGTCCGCTTTCAAAGGAAGGTCCTGTGCTGGGCCCGTGGCGTGGGGGCAGGGCGGGCCTCGGTTTGGGGACAGGGAGGGGTTGAGGCACTCCAGGGGGTGTGCACAGCCGGCAGGATGGGCGCCTGGGGCCCCGGCTGGGCTGCCCCTAAGACCGCAGGAGGCTCCGGGGACCGCGGCCCCGGGCCGACGCCCCACTCTTCCGGAGCCACGTGACCCTGAGCAGCGAACGGGATGGTGGGGGTCGGGGGGTGGGGGGCCACCGAGAGGTCCTCCCCGCTCAAGCCACCCCCCTCCCCAACCCCCGCCAGAGATCCCGCAGCCTCGCCAGGCCGCTCGGGGTCCTGGAAGAGCCCTGGGCCGGGCCAGGAGTGTGCTGGCCGGGGGTGGCGTCGGCTGGTCTCCCAGCTGCAGGGCCTGTCCCGGTTTTTCCCATCAGTTTCAACAGTGACAGTCACCCCACATTGTGAGTCGTCTAGATTTCTCACTGACACCCCTGTTAGGGAGTGGCTTTTTAGAGAGATAGGGAAGGTCACTTGGGGGATGTTAGTCATGAGAGAAAATAAGGGCTCAGGTGGGATTGCAGATGTCATCCAGGGGGTAAATAGAGACAGTTGTAGCTGGTACAAAGACATGAAGTTTTTTTTCCCCCTTTCCCCAAAAGGCCATATTACGACCACATGGGGGCGCTGAGTAACAGCCCATAGCTCGGCTGGAAGGGTGGGCCTTTGCTAGTGATACCCTGGGATGGGTTGGACATACCCCCAACCTTTGTCATTAATGCAGATGCAGCCCGGGCTGCTTAGGTTCAGTTGAGAAGCAGTGTGGTTTGCAAGTGAACATGCCTCGTTTAGGGAGAGATCAATAGCCATACAGGGAGATATGATTAGAAAGAGGAAGAACATCATATGATGCATTTTACTTATCTGAGGCAGGATTGATGGGGTTCTGCTTGAACAAGAGCCTGAGATCTTCAACAGGTTCACAGGAATAGCTGTCCTCTGGCTTTGGAGTCTCAGTTTCTGTCTCCCCCTCCTGTAGGCCATAGGGTTTTATTCTAGAATTGTGGACCGAGGCAGATAGACCCTTCACTTTTACAGCAGTTGAAGTCACTAGAACAACCTGATATGGCCCTGTCCATTTCTCGGACAGCTGGTTTGGACTCCCTTTTACTTACCAGGTCTTTACTGATACTTGATCCCCTGGCTTTACCTGGGCATTTTTCAAGTCTTCCTGTGGTTTGTTCTCCATACCGTTGGAGTTCTTGCTGAAATCTTCCTAGGTCAATTATATGTTTTAAGAGTGTATTGGCATCCTCGTCAAGAAACAAATCAGAAGTTAAGAATGGTCGTCCATACATCATTTCATAAGGACTTAACATTAGTGGCCGTTTGGGGGATGTCCGTAGCCTCATGAGGGCTATGGGCAGCATATGTGTCCACTTATTATGTGTTTCTGACATAGCTTAGCCAGAGCCCTTTTAAGAGTCTGGTTGGCTCTCTCTACCTTTCCTGAAGCTTGAGGCCTCCAGGATGAGCGGAGCCGGTATTTTATGCCTAAGCATGCGGCTAGGTTCTGGGGTATCGTGGCTGTAAGTGAGGGCCCGTTGTCACTCTGAAGTGACCGAGGCAGCCCAAACCTAGGCACTATCTCCTTCAGCAGAGCTTTACAGACTTCTGTAGCTCTCTCAGTCTCAGTAGGGAACGCTTCGATCCATCCTGTGAATGTGTCAATAAAGACTAGCAAGTAAGAAAACCCTTGGGTCTTGGGCATGGCTGTAAATTCTAAATGCGAAGCGGCATTGCCAATCCGCTCCTGGGTATGATCCCCGATGTTGGACAGGTGTAATTAGAGGAGGTCTGGATTTGGGGTTATTTTTTAGACAGGTGTCACAATTTTGTGTGACTTGTTTAACAACCTTAGCTAACTGGGGATGGGAGAGAATAGGCTTAAGCAAGATTTCTAGATTATCTTTTCCAAAATGGGCGCTCTTATGTAAGGAGTTAGTAATGTTTTAAACCTGAGAAACAGGGAGTATTATTTGGGACTGATCAGGCTGAAACCACCCATGTGACCCAATCTCCCAGCCCCGCTCAGCATATCGGGAATGTCCCCCTGGGTTAAATCTGGAGTCAGGGTTTCCTTGGGGAAAAGGGGGCAGATAGCAATGGCAGAGGTAGCTTCCCCGGCAGCTCGTCCTGCCTCTTGATCAGCTTTCCTATATCCCTGAGCCTCTTTTTCTTGCCCCTTTTGGTGACTCTTGCAGTGGATGACAGCTAATTTTGCAGGAAGTTTGACTGCCTCCAGGAGCCTGAGAATGAGCTCTTTGTGTTTAATAGCAGAGCTTCGGGCACTGAGCATCCCTCTTTCTTTCCAAATTGCTGCACGGACATGCAGAATGAGGAAAGCATACTTAGAGTCCATACACACATTAATCCTCTTTCCTTCTCCTAACTCCAAAGCTCTTGTCAGGGCAAAAACTTCAGCTTTCTGGGCTGAGGTGTCTGGGGGAAGAGACCCACTTTCCTTAATTTCTTCCAGGCTCACTACAGCATATCCTGCTTTCCTCTCTCCCTTTTCTACAAAACTGCTGCCATCTGTGTGCCAGTTTTCCTCTGGGTCAGATAAAGGTGTCTCTGATAGGTCCCGGCGAGAAGAGTATAACTCGTCTGTCTTTTGTATGCATTGGTGATCCAGAGGGGAGGTAGGGGGATCTGGCAGTAAAGTTGCTGGATTTAAAGTCTGGCAGACCCTCAACTTTATTTCTTGAGTGTCAAGGAGGAGGGCTTGGTTTTGGGTGATCCTTCCCCCTGATATCCACCTGTCCCCTTTCGTTTCCAAGACTGCTTGCACCCGGTGTGGCGTATACACTGTGGTGGGCTGACCCAGGGTCAGCTTAGATGCCTCCTTAACCATAAGAGCGGTGGCTGCTACTGCCCGGAGCTAAGTGGGCCACCCTCTGGCCACCTCATCTAGTTATTTTGAGAGATAAGCCACAGGTTGTCATACGGGCCACATCATCTGCTCTAACACCCCAAGAGCAGTTACTGTCCTTCCAGAAACCTAGAGTCTAAAAGTCTTCTCCAGGTTGGGGAGGCCTAAAGCTGGGGCTGTAGTGATGGACTCTTTTAGGGCATTAAAGGCCACCTTGCAGGTCTCATGCCAGTCGAGTGGCTCTTCCTCTTTCCCCCTTAAATTTTCATATAGGGGCATTGCCATAATTAGGAATCCAGATCCTGCAAAACCCGGTCCTTCCTAAAAATCCCCTAAGCTGTTGTTTTGTTTGGGGGTACGGGGTATTTAAGATGAGGGATCTCCCCTCTGGGTCAGGCATTCTTTTTCTCTCCGTTTTTATAAATCCAAGGTATTTTACTTGGGTTAAGCTAATCTGAGCCTACTTGGGGGATACTCGATAACCCTTTTCATACAGGAATGCTAGCGTTTTAAATAGTGTCCATTTGAGAGCTGGTAAAATCTGGCCTAGCTATGAGCAAGTCATCCACATACTGTATTAGACTACTGTTTGTTAAAGTTAATTCCCTTAGTTCTCTCCCCGAGGAAGTCCCGAAGATATGAGGGCTGTCCGTAAACCCTTGGCGTAGTCTAGTCCAGTCGAGAGTTGTATGTTCTCTCTTGTTTCCAAGTCCCGCCACTCAAAAGCAAAGAGTTTTTGGGATTCAGGATGGAGAGGAATGCAAAAGAAAGCACCTTGAAGGTCCAAGACTGAGAAGTACTTGGCATTTCCTGGGACTTGGGATAGGAGGGTATATGGGTTTGGGACTATGGGGTGGATGGGAACCACAGCTTCGTTAACATCTCTTAGATCCTGGACGAATCGGTAAGATCCATCTGGTTTTTGAACGGGCAAGATTGGGGTGTTGCAAGGGGACTCACAGCTGATTCGAGTTCCAGTATCTCGGTATTTGTTAACTAATGGTCTAAGACCCTCAAGAGCTACTGGTTTTAAGGGATATTGTCTTTTCCAGGGCTAAGGAGCATTTGGTCTCAGAGAAACCTTTACTGGTGGAATATTTATGGCTAAACCAGGGCTGGAGACATCCCACACCTGGGGATTGACCTCATCTAGACAAGGGACAGACTCCTCCTTTTCTACCTCTAACTGTAAATATTCAGACATAGGCAAAGAAAATTATCGACTTCTACCTTTGAGTCCCCAAGTCACTCTGGTTCGGAGGGGAAAGTACTATTCTCACCATGGAAAATTTGGAAGCTGTTAACATGAAAAATTTAAAGAGTCACGCAGAGGCTAGTCACTCTAAGCTAAACCCTAAGACATTTATTGACTGATTTCTAGCTTCTCTTCGTTAACCTTTTTTTATCTACAGTAATCCTGTGTTTTCCTTTTAGTTAGGGATTCATTTTTAGACTCTCCTGACTCTTCCACTACGTTCCAGTTTTGGGTCTGATTCACTTACAGATGTGCCAAGTGCTTCCTGAATACTATAGAACATATTTTATGTTTAAAATACTTCCATGCTTATGTAGTGAGTCAATGATTTTAAGTTTATTTGTTACACATTTCAATGTAAAAGTCAATGTGTGAACTAACATATTCACGACTTGGAAAAGTTGGATTATTTGCTGTGTGTTTGATCTCCTCACCCGCCCAAAGGTCATGGAGAGGTCTATTGATTTCCTAAAATGGTTATAGTGTTGTTTATTTTCTGGTAATTGAATTAGGGTGTAAGGTGCAAAGCTTGTGTTTCTGTTCATTTCATTCCATCTGTTCGGGTTTCTTTCTCTCTCCTGAGTCAGACAGTACTTTCCCATTGGTTGTCCAGTTACCAAGGTTGGTGTCCATGCATCCGTGCTGGTCTCTCCATACATGTCCGGGTGTCCTGTGAAACACTAAGCTTAATTTATTTGGAAATGACCTAGCTGTTCAATACACTGTCATCACTCAGTTGAGCAGAGGGAGAGAAATTCAAGTGACAAAACTCCAGAGAAGCTAGTGTTAGAGCGTCCCGGCGTGGCATGCGTGCAGGGGGTTGGGGGGAGGGGGGTGGGGAGATGAGCACGGAGATCTCAGGTGTCCTCCCACCCTGGGCCTCTCCAGGCTCGCCGCTGCTCAGTGGCCTCCGCCGCCCCCTTTTCTTTGGCTGCTCAGGGTCGGGTGGTCTCTGCAGCTGCCCGGCATCCTGCCCGAGGCCCCCCCTGCCCACACGCTGTCTTCCAGTCTCTCTCTGAACCCTCGACTCTTTATGCCTCTGTCTCACCTGGCTTGGGTGCGTGCGAGTGCCTGTCCGTGTGCCTGGCTGTCGCTCGTCCGCTCTCTCAGGAAGGTCCTGTGCCGGGCCCGGGGCGTGGGGGCAGGGCGGGCCTCGGTTTGGGGACAGGGAGGGGTTGAGGCACTACAGGGGGTGTGCACAGCCGGCAGGATGGGCGCCTGGGGCCCCGGCTGGGCTGCCCCTAAGCCCGCAGGAGGCTCCGGGGACCGCGGCCCCGGGCCGACGCCCCTCTCTTCCGGAGCCACGTGACCCTGAGCAGCGAACGGGATGGTGGGTGTCGGGGGTGGGGGGCCACCGAGAGGTCCTCCCCGCTCAAGCCACCCCCCTCCCCAACCACCGCCAGAGATCCCGCAGCCTCGCCAGGCTGCTCGGGGTCCGGGAAGCGCCCCGGGCCGGGCCAGGTGCGTGCTGGCCGGGGGTGGCGTCGGCTGGTCTCCCAGCTGCAGGGCCTGTCCCGGTTTTTCCCATCAGTTTCAACAGTGACAGTCACCCCACATTGTGAGTCGTCTAGATTTCTCACTGACACCCCTGTTAGGGAGTGGCTTTTTAGAGAGATAGGGAAGGTCACTTGGGGGATGTTAGTCATGAGAGAAAATAAGGGCTCAGGTGGGATTGCAGATGTCATCCAGGGGGTAAATAGAGACAGTTGTTGCTGGTACCAAGACATGAAGTTTTTTTTCCCCCTTTTCCAAAAAGGCCAAATTACGACCACATGGGGGCGCTGAGTAACAGCCCATAGCTCGGCTGGAAGGGTGGGCCTTTGCTAGTGATACCCTGGGATGGGTTGGACATACCCCCAAACTTTGTCATTAATGCAGATGCAGCCCGGGCTGCTTAGGTTCAGTTGAGAAGCAGTGTGGTTTGCAAGTGAACATGCCTCGTTTAGGGAGAGATCAATAGCCATACAGGGAGATATGATTAGAAAGAGGAAGAACATCATATGATGCATTTTACTTATCTGAGGCAGGATTGATGGGGTTCTGCTTGAACAAGAGCCTGAGATCTTCAACAGGTTCACAGGAATAGCTGTCCTCTGGCTTTGGAGTCTCAGTTTCTGTCTCCCCCTCCTGTAGGCCATAGGGTTTTATTCTAGAATTGTGGACCCAGGCAGATAGACCCTTCACTTTTACAGCAGTTGAAGTCACTAGAACAACCTGATATGGCCCTGTCCTTTTCTCGGACAGCTGGTTTGGACTCCCTTTTTCTTGCCAGGTCTTTAGTGATACTTGATCCCCTGGCTTTACCTGGGGATTTTTCAAGTCTTCCTGTGGTTTGTTCTCCATACCGTTGGAGTTCTTGCTGAAACTTTCCAGGTCAATTATATGTTTTAAGAGTGTATTGGCATCCTCGTCAAGAAACAAATCAGAAGTTAAGAATGGTCGTCCATACATCATTTCATAAGGACTTAACAATAGTGGCCGTTTGGGGGATGTCCGTAGCCTCATGAGAGCTATGGGCAGCATATGTGTCCACTTATTATGTGTTTCTGACATAGCTTAGCCAGAGCCATTTAAGAGTCTGGTTGGCTCTCTCTACCTTTCCTGAAGTTTGAGGCCTCCAGGATGAGCGGAGCTGGTATTTTATGCCTAAGCATGCGGCTAGGTTCTGGGGTATCGTGGCTGTAAGTGAGGGCCCGTTGTCACTCTGAAGTGACCGAGGCAGCCCAAACCTAAGCACTATCTCCTTCAGCAGAGCTTTACAGACTTCTGTAGCTCTCTCAGTCTCAGTAGGGAACGCTTCGATCCATCCTGTGAATGTGTCAATAAAGACTAGCAAGTAAGAAAACCCTTGGGTCTTGGGCATGGCTGTAAATTCTACTTTCCAGTCCGCTCCTGGGTATGATCCCCGATGTTGGACAGGTGTAATTAGAGGAGGTCTGGTTTTTGGGTTATTTTTTAGACAGGTGTCACAATTTTGTGTGACTTGTTTAACAACCTTAGCTAACTGGGGATGGGAGAGAATAGGCTTAAGCAAGATTTCTAGATTATCTTTTCCAAAATGGGCGCTCTTATGTAAGGAGTTAGTAATGTTTTAAACCTGAGAATCAGGGAGTATTATTTGGGCCTGATCAGGCTGAAACCACCCATGTGACCCAAACTCCCAGCCCCGCTCAGCATATCGGGAATGTCCTCCTAGGGTAAAATCTGGAGTCAGGGTTTCCTTGGGGAAAAGGGGGCAGATAGCAGTGGCAGAGGTAGCTTCCCCGGCAGCTCGTCCTGCCTGTTGATCAGCTTTCCTTTTTCCCTGAGCCTATTTTTCTTGCCCCTTTTGGTGACTCTTGCAGTGGATGACAGCTAATTTTGCAGGAAGTTTGACTGCCTCCAGGAGCCTGAGAATGAGCTCTTTGTGTTTAATAGCAGAGCTTCGGGCACTGAGCATCCCTCTTTCTTTCCAAATTGCTGCACGGACATGCAGAATGAGGAAAGCATACTTAGAGTCCATACACACATTAATCCTCTTTCCTTCTCCTAACTCCAAAGCTCTTGTCAGGGCAAAAACTTCAGCTTTCTGGGCTGAGGTGTCTGGGGGAAGAGCCCCACGTTCCTTAGTTTCTTCCAGGCTCACTAGAGCATATTCTGCTTTCCTCTCTCCCTTTTCTACAAAACTGCTGCCATCTGTGTGCCAGTTTTCCTCTGGGTCAGATATAGGTGTCTCTGATAGGTCCTGGCGAGAAGAGTATAACTCGTCTGTGATTTGTATGCATTGGTGATCCAGAGGGGAGGTAGGGGGATCTGGAAGTAAGGTTGCTGGATTTAAAGTCTGGCAGACCCTCAACTTTATTTCTTGAGTGTCAAGGAGGAGGGCTTGGTATTGGGTGATCCTTCCCCCTGTCATCCACCTGTCCCCTTTCGTTTCCAAGAATGCTTGCACCCGGTGAGGCGTATACACTCTGGTGGCCTGACCCTGGGTCAGCTTAGATGCCTCCTTAACCATAAGAGCAGTGGCTGCTACTGTCCGGAGGCAAGTGGGCCACCCTCTGGCCACCTCATCTAGTTATTTTGAGAGATAAGCCACAGGTTGTAATACGGGCCACATCATCTGCCCTAACACCCCAAGAGCAGTTCCTCTCCTTCCAGAAACATAGAGTCTAAAAGGCTTCTCCAGGTTGGGGAGGCCTAAAGCTGGGGCTGTAGTAATGGACTCTTTTAGGGCATTAAAGGCCACCTTGCAGGTCTCATGCCAGTCGAGTGGCTCTTCCTATTTCCCCCTTAAATTTTCATATAGGGGTCTGGCCAGATTGCCATAATTAGGAATCCAGATCCTGCAAAACCCGGTCCTTCCTAAAAATCCCCTAAGTTGTTGTTTTGTTTGGGGGTACGGGATATTTAAGATGAGGGATCTCCCCCTCGGGGTCAGGCATTATTTTTCTCTCCGTAATTATAAATCCATGGTATTTTACTTGGGTTAAGCTAATCTGAGCCAACTTGGGGGATACTCGATAACCCTTTTCATACAGGAAAGTTAGCGTTTTAAATAGTGTCCATTTGAGAGCTGGTAAAATCTGGCCTAGCTATGAGCAAGTCATCCACATACTGTATTAGACTACTGTTTGTTACAGTTAATTCCCTTAGTTCTCTCCCCGAGGAAGTCCCGAAGATATGAGGGCTGTCCCTAAACCCTTGGGGTAGTCGAGTCCAGTCGAGAGTTGTATGGTCTCTCTTGTTTCCAAGTCCCGCCACAAAAGCAAAGAGTTTTTGGGATTCAGGATGGAGAGGAATGCAAAAGAAAGCACCTTGAAGGTCCAAGACTGAGAAGTACTTGGCATTTCCTGGGACTTGGGATAGGAGTGTATATGGGTTTGGGAATATGGGGTGGATGGGAACCACAGCTTCATTAACAGCTCTTAGATCCTGGACGAATCGGTAAGATCCATCTGGTTTTTGAACAGGCAAGATTGGGGTGTTGCAGGGGGACTCACAGCTGATTTAAGTTCCAGTATCTCGGTATTTGTTAACTAAAGGTTTAAGACCCTCAAGAGCTACTGGTTTTAAGGGATATTGTCTTTTCCAGGGCTAGGGAGCATTTGGTCTCAGAGAAATCTTTACTGTTGGAACATTTATGGCTAAACCAGGGCTGGAGACATCCCACACCTGGGGATTGACATCATCTAGACAAGGGACAGACTCCTCCTTTTCTACCTCTGACTGTAAATATTCAG